>NW_026577957.1:120000-142500 GCF_029407905.1 Bubalus kerabau
GGCACTTGGCCTCCGGAGGGCGGGCGCGGCCGGTCGACCAGCCGGCCGGGCGGCACTTGGCCTCCGGAGGGCGGGCGCGGCCGGTCGACCAGCCGGCCGGGCGGCACTTGGCCTCCGGAGGGCGGGCGCGGCCGGTCGACCAGCCGGCCGGGGCGCACTTGGCCTCCGGAGGGCGGGCGCGGCCGGTCGACCAGCCGGCCGGGCGGCACTTGGCCTCCGGAGGGCGGGCGCGGCCGGTCGACCAGCCGGCCGGGCGGCACTTGGCCTCCGGAGGGCGGGCGCGGCCGGTCGACCAGCCGGCCGGGCGGCACTTGGCCTCCGGAGGGCGGGCGCGGCCGGTCGACCAGCCGGCCGGGCCGCACTTGGCCTCCGGAGGGCGGGCGCGGCCGGTCGACCAGCCGGCCGGGCGGCACTTGGCCTCCGGAGGGCGGGCGCGGCCGGTCGACCAGCCGGCCGGGCCGCACTTGGCCTCCGGAGGGCGGGCGCGGCCGGTCGACCAGCCGGCCGGGCGGCACTTGGCCTCCGGAGGGCGGGCGCGGCCGGTCGACCAGCCGGCCGGGCCGCACTTGGCCTCCGGAGCGCGGGCGCGGCCGGTCCACCAGCCCGCCCTTTCGCGCTTGGTGTCCTTCCGGTCAGCTCTGTGGTCGATGTGTCCTCCGGGCTCGAGTTGGCCTCGCTGGACCGAGCCGCCAGACGGACCCGCTCTCTGACGTTTGCATTTTCTTTTCAGATGTGTCGAGCTGGTTGCTTGAGGTATGTGTGTGATGAGTGCGTGCTTTTGCCTTTTGTTTCATCGTCACAACATGAAGGCGTATTTCTAACGTGAAGGTCTTTATTTGTTCCATTGTTGAACGTTGTTTTTGCTGGAAGAGTCGTCCGTGGTCGGGGTCGGGGTCGGGGTCGGGGTCGGGGTCGGGGTCGGGGTCACGGTCACAAAAGGGGTTTCTCCTGGCACACCCAAAGAGTGGGGACGGGGACGGGGACGGGGACGGGGACGGGGACGGGGACGGGGACGGGGACGGGGAAGATGGCGAGTTATTTCTCGGGGCGGGGGGTCGCGCCGCCTGACGTTGGCCTGCGGTCCCCCTCGGATGGGAGTGCGTTCTGCTGCCCCTGGGTTGGGTTGTCGAGGATCTTCCCCCCTCCCCCCTCCCCCCTCCCCCCTCCCCCCTCCCCCACTCCGTCGTACCTCGCCCAGGGACGTCCTCGAGAAGTGTCGGCGTGTCCTGTTTTCCTGTCCGCGTCGCTGACTGAGCGGAGAAACTGCGCCCTAGGATGGGCCCCGTCTGGCAACGAGTCCCTGCCGGTCTCCCTCGGAGCTTCTAGGCTGCGGCCGGCTCTCTGGACAGCGGGTTGGTTGTCGGGCGCCACCTGCCTGTCGGTCGCTTTATTTTAGAGGGTCCTGCGAGGGGCGGGAGGACCACGGATGGAGCAGGCAGGCGGGACCGGCGAACTCGTGAATGCCCCGGGGCTGGGGAAGGAGGCTGTGGGGGAGGGGCACCATGGGCCAGAGGTCAACGGGGGGGGATGAGGAGCCCCCTTGGGCTTTTTGGTTTGGATGGGAAATCTCGTGTTGGAAACTTGATCGATGTGGGAGAACAGCCATTTGAACCCAAGGGAGCTGACTTCCTTCTTTGGGGCCTTGTCTCCCTTGGCCATGGGAGGGGGGACTCTTCCGTCTCCTGCCCAGGACTTCAAACGACAAAGCCACGACAGATCACGCGGATCCACTTGCTCCAGTCAGGTTCAGGGGCAGAGCGCGAGGATCAAAGCTGGCCTGGGGACAGCAAGTCTCGCCCCTCGCCCCTCGCCCCTCGCCCCTCGCCCCTCGCCCCTCGCCCCTCGCCCCTCGCCCCTCGCCCCTCGCCGCCAACTCGCCACACGCCCGCGTCTGCCTGCCCAAAGACCAAGTGCGGGCTGCTGGTGGCAGAGTCACATGTCACGGGAGTGGTCTTGGTCGGGGAGGTGATGAATGCCGTCAGAAAACACAAGCAAAATGATGGGGGATATCCATCCATGCACGTTATCCTTTGCCTGGCTGCGTCTCTCTGTCTCTGCCCGCCCGCACACCACACGCCCCGTGTGCATACCACACACACACACACACACACACACACACACTGCGTCGTCCTTTGCGCCTGGCTGCGTCTCTCTCTGCCTGCACCATCCCCAGGCACACACCCGGCACGCGCACACACACACCCCCGGCCCCACACGGCGTGCACACACGCATCCTCACCCTATCCCCCCCCCCCCACAAACAGCCCATGAACACCCAGCCCCCACACGCACACCCCTACAACGTGTGCACGCACGCACATGCACACACACAGAGCGTTGTCCTTTGCCTGGCTGTGACGCTCTGCCTCTGTCTCTGCCCACACGCCACACATGCAAGCCCACACACACACACTCGCATCCCGCCCCGCCCCGACCCCCACACCACCCCCCACCCCCCACCCCCACATACACACACACACTGTGTTGTCCTTGGCCTGCCTGTGTCTCTCGGCCTCTGTCTCTTCCCCCGCCCCCCCTCCCGCACCCACAGGCGCACGCCAGGGCTGCACACTCCAACCACGCAACACCACCTGGGCATGTCACAGACACGCCACACACCGCCTCACGCCCCCCCCCCCCCAACACACAGACACCCGGCCCACGCCACGCACACACGCGCGGGCGCACACACAGTGCTGTCCTTTGCCTGGCTGTGTGATACGATGCCTGTGTCTCTGCCCACACACCACATGCATACCCCCCCCCCCACACACACACACGGCCCTCCACACACACACACACACACACACACACACACACACACACCCCCGGACACACACACACTGCGTTGTCCTTTGCCTGGCTGGGTCTCCCGGCCTCTGTCTCTGCCGCCACGCACACACCCATGTGGCGCACACGCCCCCTCGTGGCACCAATACACCACACACCTACCCACCCTTCCCCCCCCCCCCGCAACACACTCTCACACGGCCCCACATGCCACAGAGAACACCACACACCGCCTCGCCCCCACAAACACACACACACCCCCGACACACACACACTGCGTTGTCCTTTGCCTGGCTGTGACGCTCTGCCTCTGTCTCTGCCCACACGCCACACATGCAAGCCCACCCACACACACTCACGTCCCGCCCCGCCCCGCCCCCCCACACCACACCGCCCCCCCACACACACACGCGCGCACGGCCCTGCACAGCGGCCACACAACACACACACACACACACCCCCTCCCCCCCAACAGACACACACAGAGACACACACACAGAGACACACACACACACACACACACAGCGTTCTCCTTTGCCTGGCTGTGACGCTCTGCCTCTGTCTATGCCCACACACACACACTCACATCCCGCCCCGCCCCGCCCCCCCACACCACACCGCCCACCCCCCCTCCCCACACACACACACACACACACTGTGTTGTCCTTCGCCTGCCTGTGTCTCTCGGCCTCTGTCTCTTCCCCCGCCCCCCCCCAGCACCCGCAGGCGCACGCCACACGCGCACACCCGTGCCGCCCACCCGGCCCCCGGTGGCACCTATACACAACACACCCACACCACACACCTGCCCGCCCCCCCACCCCCACCCACCCACCCACACACAGGGCTGCACACGCCACCCACGCAACACCACCTGGGCATGTCACAGACACGCCACACACTGCCTCGCGCCCCCCCCCCCACCCCCCCACCAACACACAGACACCCGGCCCACACCACACGCACATACGCGTGCGCACGCACACATACACACACACGCGCAAACACACACAGTGTTGTCCTTTGCCTGGCTGTGACACGATGCCTGTGTCTCTGCCCACACACCACAAGCATACCCCCCCCCCCCACGCACACACACACGGCCGTCCACACACACACACACACAGCCCCGACACACACACTGCGTTGTCCTTTGCCTGGCTGGGTCTCCCGGCCTCTGTCTCTGCCGCCACGCACACACCCATGTGGCGCACACGCCCCCTCGTGGCACCAATACACACCACACACCTACCCACCCTTCCCCCCCCCCCCCCCGCAACACACTCTCACACGGCCCCACATGCCACAGAGAACACCACACACCGCCTCGCCCCCACAAACACACACACACCCCCGACACACACACACTGCGTTGTCCTTTGCCTGGCTGTGACCCTCTGCCTCTGTCTCTGCCCACACGCCACACATGCAAGCCCACCCACACACACTCACGTCCCGCCCCGCCCCGCCCCCCCCCCCCCCCACACACACAGGCGCGCCCGGCCCTTCACAGCGGCCACACAACACACACACACACACACACCCTCCCCCCCAACACACACACACAGACACACACACAGAGACACACACAGACACACACACAGAGACACACACACACACACACACACACAGCGTTCTCCTTTGCCTGGCTGTGACGCTCTGCCTCTGTCTATGCCCACACACCACACATGCAAGCCCCCCCACACACACACTCACATCCCGTCCCGCCCCGCCCCTCCCCCCCCCGCCCCTCCCCCCCCCCCCAACACACACACAGCGTTGTCCTTTGCCTGGCTGTGACGTGTGACGCTCTGCCTCTGTCTCTGCCCACACACACACACTCACATCCCGCCCCGCCCCGCCCCCCCCCACCCCCCCCCCCCCCACACACACACACTGTTGTCCTTTGCCTGGCTGGGTCTCTCGGCCTCTGTCTCTCCCCACACACCACATATGCATGCCCACACACACACTCACATCTCGCCCCGCCCCCCACACCACACAACCCCCCCCCCCCCCCACACACACACACACACACTGTGTTGTCCTTCGCCTGCCTGTGTCTCTCGGCCTCTCTCTCTTCCCCCGCCCCCCCTCCCGCACCCACAGGCGCACGCCACACGCGCACACCCGTGCCGCCCACACGGCCCCCGGTGGCACCTATACACAGCACACCCACACCACACACCTGCCCGCCCCCCCCCCCCCCACCCAACCACCCACCCACACACTGGGCTGCACACTCCACCCACGCAACACCACCTGGGCATGTCACAGACACGCCACACACCGCCTCCCCCTCCCCCACCTCGCCCCACTGCGTGTGTTCCTGTCCCCTCTCTTTCTCCTTCCTTCCTTCCTCTGTCATCGTCCCTCTGCTTCTCGCTCCCCTCCCTCCACCTTCACAGGACAGGGTGCCTTTAAGATGAGTCTGCCTGTTGTGAATACACCCTGGACATGATGATTGCTACAGTCTGACCTCTCGCGCCTGTAACCTGGGGTGGCGGGGGGTGGGGGCGGGGGGTTGTCAAACATCCTTGGTACGCTAGGGATAGCTTTCTCTGTGGAAGGTGGAAGCCTCCCTTCCGTCTCTCGGTGCAGACAGGCAAACCGACCACAACTCAAAGCAACGGTGTTTGTGCCACGTGGGGCATACCTTCCACGGTCTCTACTGATGGACACACCACCCACTTCACCGAGCACATCCGAGGAGCCTTCACCCAAAGCTCTTGCAAAAGTCTTCAGAACTCTCAGTCTTCCAGTCACCTGCCACCATCAGGCGAGGTGTAGAGAACCGACGGAGAAACTGGAGAAATGACTTCTTCCATGGGGTTGGATGAACGGAGGAACAGGATGCTGAAGTGGATGCCTGACGTCTTGAGGAAAAGAGGATGGGGCGATGGGGGGTGGGGGCGGGGGAGGAAGGGCAGGACGGTCCACTTAGGAGGGCTGGTTGAACATGGACACATAAACTGTACATCCAAAGAATCCACAAGCACCTACTCTATACTATGCCAGCACGGGAAAATAGACGTATGACGTTGCATGAACCTCTAAGGGAAAAGACTCTGAACACCTGAAACGAACACGGCTTTGGAAACCCACCCTAGACTTCATTTCTGCCGTGAGGGTGCTGTCGTGTGCATATCTGAGGGGATTGATATGTCTCCCGGCCATCTGGATTCCAGCTTGTGCTTCATCCAGCCCAGCGCTTCTCATGATGTGTACTCAGCGTGTACGTTCAATAAGCAGGGTGACGATGGACAGCCTTGATGGACTCCTTTCCCTTATTTGGAACCAGCCTGTTGGGTTCCATGTCTAGTTCTAACTGTTGCTTCCTGACCTGCAGAAATACAGATTCCTACAGATTCCTCTTTTTTTTTTTTTTTTTAATTCCCTAACCTGAGTGGAAAGCGAGAGAGACAGAGAAAAGACAGACGGAGGGACGGGCGGGCGGACAGGCACGCAGGCAGGAAAAAGAAAGAAAGAAAATCATGAAAGGACCTACCGTCCCATCTGTTGTTTTCCAGATACAAAGAGAAAACAAAGGACCGAAAAGGACACGAGGTTTAAAATGGGAATTTGGAAAGATGGACATCCCCTTGGTCACTTCATACAGCACCCCTGTCAACAGAAGGGAATCGTTTCTCTTTTTCTCTCGACCCGGTCCTTCCAGACTTCAGAAACTCTCCGTGGAGGATTCTTATCTCCTTGGCGAGAGTGATTGCCACACGTTCCTTAGGGGCCCAGAGGATATTTCCGTGAAACGGGGGTACACACTTCTGGATAGGAGAGTCGTGTCCTATACGTGTGTGTGTGTGTGTGTGTGTGTGTGTGTGTGTGTTCCTTTGCGTGTGGTTCTTCACCCGAGACGGGGACTGGAGCCTGAAGTGTTCCGAGCTGCCTCCGCTATCTGGGGACAACAACCCTCTCTCGGGGGGGGGGGGGGGGGGGCACCACCACGTCCCATGTTCTCTTGTCCTTCTGACGGAGAACTCAAAAGGCCCTGTGCCTGAAGCCCTGCGGATGGAAGCTAGAGGACTTGGTGAACGTTTCTGACGGAGCCTCCCTGGTGGCTCACACGGTCAAGAGTCTGCCTGCGATGCAGGAGACCCGGGTTCCATCCCCGGGCCAGGAAGGCCTCCTGGAGAAGGACATGGCAACCCGCTCCAGGGCCCGACCCCGACGTCTAGAAATCAACCTCCTAGACTGCCTCTCCCTCTGCCGACTGGTTTCTCGAATCCGCTCCAGGGATGAACCTGTGTGTTTCCTTGGTTTCCTTACAAGTGCCTCGGGGGGGGGGGGGGGGCGGCGGAATACCTGATGGCTTGCACCCCAGGCCTGCTTTCCCGCACCCGTCCATCGACATCACGGCCTCCTGAGAGGAGATACGATCACTGTTTCCCTGAATGGAGGATCTGTGCTCAGAAACTCTTGCTGTGACACGGAGGCCCCTACGAACTAACCTATTTCGCCCTTCCCTCCTTCCTGCCTTCTGGATTTTTTTTTTTTTTTTCCTTTCCCTTTCTTTCCTTTTTTTTTTTTTTTTTTCTTTCCTTTCTTTTTCTCTCACGTCCATGCACACGCACACGCACACGCGCCGTCTCTCACGTACACACGTACATGCATGCACTCACACACAGTCACCAGCTCAGCTTTTCATGGGTTCCGGGCAAGGGTCAAGAGGAGGGAAAACTGGTGGGGCCCGGAGTAGGCCGCCGTCCCCACCCCACCCCACCCCACCCCACCCCACTGCACGTGAACCTCCGTGCCCTGTGGAGTGTTTTGGAGTCAAGTGACTTAAGAGCCGGCCAGCGCCAGAGGGACGCTCTGCCCCTCCCTCCTTTTCTGTCTCTCTGAAGGCAGGCAGGAAGGAAAACCTCCTCCCGCGGAAGGGAAGATGTCAAGGGACGGTGGCTGCTTCGACGCACGTCCGTCCGTGATCCTCACATGCATGACCCGGGTTTCCTGGGTTACACAAAGGAGGAGACTCCTTTGGCCTGACACGTAGGCGAGTCTGTCCCTCGGCCTCCCTCCCCATCCCCCAGCCCCCTTCCTCCGCGCGGGGCCGAAGGGGCCGTCTCAAGGTGGAGACGTGGAATGGCTGGGTGGGGCGGATCACCATTCAATAGAGAGAAGCTCGAGGCGAAGTCAGAGGCTCTGACTTGACTGGAAAGCTTTCTGCATTTGAATGAAGCTATCCGACGAGGCCCTGCAGGGGGAGGGTGGGGGAAGGTGGGGGTGGGGCCCACAGACAATAGCCCCTGCCTGCAGGGCCTGCCGGCCTGCCGGGCTGAGGAGGCCCTTTGGAGGCGGCGGCGGCGGCGGGGCCACGTCCCCGACTCCTGCAACTCGATCCCTTCAAGGAAACTTCTGGGGTGACTCCTGTCCAGGGAATCCTCCAGATGGGCCCGTTTCTGAAAAAGGCCCGAGTCACAGTTGTGACAGGTTCTCTGGATCTCTTGACACATGGATTGACCTGCACCCTCCCATCCTGTCAGATCCTTTGGACACGCTTGAAGAGGTCTTTGGCCTCGGCCAGAAAACAAGCCGAGAGAAACACACACGTGTTTGTCTGTGTGTTTGAACGGGGCGGAAAATGATGCGTGGCCGTGGATTGGAGAGAAACCTGCTCCTCTCACACGCCTGAAGGCAGGGAGTTCTCAGGGGGACGGACGGAACCTGCCTTCACTTCTCAGGGGGACCGGGACGGTCCCCTCGCCTCACGCGCCCCCGACCCCTAGCCCAGTCCCCCACTCCCGTCTCCCTAACCTCACACTCCCCCACCCCCACCCCCACCCCGGCCACCGAGGGGGGCCCGGGGAGGGATGGCTGTCTCAGCCCCGGTTCTGAGATGTCACTTGGGAAACCGCTCTAGGCCGAGATGCCAGATGGCCGCCCTGCCGCTTGGGGTCCGTCTCCATCACCCATGCCCGAAAGGCACGTGAGATCACGGACCGCACATCAGATCGGATCAGAGCAGATCAGTCGCTCAGTCGTGTCCGACTCTTTGCGACCCCGTGAGGCGCAGCACGCCAGGCCTCCCTGTCCATCACCAACTCCCGGAGTTCACTGAGACTCACGTCCATCGAGTTCGTGATGCCATCCAGCCATCTCCTCCTCTGTCGTCCCCTTCTCCTCTTGCCCCCAATCCCTCCCAGCATCAGAGTCTTTTCCAACGAGTCGACTCTTCGCATGAGGTGGCCAAAGGACTGGAGTTTCCGCTTTAGCGTCATGCCTTCCAAAGAAATCCCTGGGTTGATCTCCTTCAGAATGGACTGGTTGGCTCTCCTGGCAGTCCAAGGGACTCTCAAGAGTCTTCTCCAACACCACGGTTCAAAAGCATCCATTCTTCGGCGCTCAGCCTTCCTCACAGTCCAACTCTCACATCCGTACCTGACCACAGGAAAAACCATAGCCTTGACTGGACGGACCTTTGTTGGCAAAGTCATGTCTCTGCTTCTGAATAGGCTATCTAGGTTGGGCATGACTTTCCTTCCAAGGAGGAAGCGTCTTTTAAGGTCGTGGCCGCAGTCACCGTCTGCAGTGATTTTGGAGCCCAGACCCATAAAGCCTGACGCCGTGTCCACTGTTTCCCCGTCTGTTTCCCGTGAAGGGATGGGACCGGATGCCCCGATCTTCGTTTTCTGAATGTTGAGCTTCAAGCCAACGTGTTCACGCTCCTCTTTCACTGTCCTCAAGAGGCTCTTGAGTTCCTCTTCACTTTCTGCCCTAAGGGTGGTGTCCTCTGCCTCTCTGAGGGGATTGATATTTCTCCCGGCAATCTTGATTCCAGCTTGGGTGTCTCCCGGCCCAGCGTTTCTCATGATGGACTCTGCGTATAAGGTAAATACACAGGGTGGCGAGATACAGCCGTGACGAACTCCTTTTCCTATTTGGAACGCGTCTGTGGCTCCGTGTCCAGTTCTAACCTCGAGAGGCAGGTCAGGGGGTCTGGTATGCCCATCTCTCTCAGAATTGTCCACAGTTTACCGTGATCCACGCAGGCAAAGGCTTGGGCATAGTCCACGAAGCAGCAATAGACGCTTTTCTGGAACTCTCTTGCTTTTCCCATGACCCAGCGGACGTTGGCCATTTGCTCTCTGGTTCCTCTGCCTTTTCTCAAACCAGCTTGAGCATCAGGAAGCTCACGGTTCACATATTGCGGAAGCCTGGCTTGGGGAATTTTGAGCACGACTCTACTAGCGTGTGAGAGGCGTGCGAGTGTGCGGTCGGTTGAGCATGCTTTGGCGTGGCCTCTCTTTGGGATTGGAATGAACACGGACCTCTTCCAGTCCTGTGGCCACGGCGGAGGTTTCCAAATGTGCTGGCATAGTGAGTGCAGCACTGTCACAGCATCATCTTTCAGGATTTGGACGAGCTCCCCTGGAATTCCATCGCCTCCTCTAGCTTTGTTCGTAGTGATGCTTTCGAAGGCCCACTTGAGTTCACATTCCAGGAGGTCTGGCTCTAGGTCCGTGATCACACCATCGTGATGATCTGGGTCGTGAAGATCTTTTTTGTACGGTGCTTCTGTGTATTCTTGCCGTCTCTTCTCCACATCTTCTGCTTCTGTTAGGTCCATACCATGTCTGTCCTTGATCGAGCCCATCTTGGCATGACACGTTCCTTTGGTATCGCTGACGTTCTGGAAGAGATTCCCTAGTCTTTCCCGTTCTGTTGTTGTCCTCTCTGTCTGGGCACGGATCGCTGAAGAAGGCTTTCGTCTCTCTTCTTGCGAGTCTTTGGGACTCTGCATTCAGATGGTTATATCTTTTCTTTTCTCCTTTGCTTTTCGCTTCTCTGCGTCTCACGGCTATGTGGAAGGCCTTCCCAGACAGCCATGTTGCTTTTTGGCGTTTCTTTTCCATGGGGATGGCCTTGATCCCTGTCTCCTGCACCATGTCACGAGCCTCCTTCCATAGTTCCTACGGACAGCACGTAGCGCCCCCGGGACCCACGAAAGGATCCTCCTGAACACAGGACGGCGATGGTTATGGATCCACGTGGAGGGCGTCGATATCCCCACCTGATGCGTGACTAGGAGTCACACAGACTCGATGGGTGTGAGCTTGGATGGGGTGCCCTATCCGGAGCGATCACGTGGGTCAGAAAGCACACGCGGAACAGAACCAAACCGGAGACCGCAGCCAAGTCGAGGGCGGGCGGAACCCGAGGACCTCCCCGGTCCCGTGGCATCCTGTGCCGTACGCAGCCTTTCTCGATGGCCAGGAGAGACGTGGAATGTATGGGGTGTCGTGCCCGAAACCACGCCACGGAGAGTGATCGCGTCTGACGCTCATCGTCTCTAAAAAGATACATACGCCGGGTCTCTTTATAAAACGATGGAAGGAGATCTTTGAATGCCAGAGGGTATGACATGGGAAAGACACATCCAAGTGGACTCAGCATGGCCGAGAGAGCTCCCCCAAATAGAGAGGGGAGGCCATGGAGGAAGAGGTCCGTGTGTCTCCGTCTGGACGGAATGTACCCTTGGAGCACTTCCTGGGTCCCAGAGGCCTCCACATCCTCGAAGGAAACAGCGTTCCCGAAATGCAAGAGACCTCTCCTACCCTCCCCTTTCCCTAAATACCTTGCGACCCTCTACCCTGGAAGAAGAAACCTGTCCTTCTTTGCATGACAGCAAATCCTAAGTGCTCTCAGCTGGCTTGACAACCTCACGAGGCTCAGCTTTCTAGGCCCCTGACTCTTTCCTGGGGAACATGCCCTGGGTTTTATGGAAATCTGTGTCCCTGCATGGCAATCTCTAAGTCACCCCCCCCCCCACCCCCACCCCAAATAAAGCTTTCTTTTCTTTTCTTTTCTTTTGGCGCAGCCAATACAGACTCTTCATTGAAAGATACTAAAACTAGGTGATGTTATGTGTTTCATGTCCCGGTGTATTGAAATAGAATGTTCTTCGTGAAGGACGTACAACATCCTTCGTTCTAACGGGTACAGAATGGTGACTTGATGCACCTGTCTGTTGCAAAAGAATCATTCATGACCACCCAAGCGGTAGCTCATAGCTGGATCACAACCCATACATCTCATGACTGTATGCGAAAGAAAGTGAAGTCGCTCAGACTCTTTGCGGCCCCACGGACTGTAGCCTACCAGGCTCCTCCATCCATGGAATTTTCCAGGCAAGAATACCGGAGTGGGTTGCCATGTCCTTCTTCCGTTGTATGGGAAGTGAATGGGTCATGTCCACGGTCATGGCAACTTTCGAATACGATAATGCTGCTGCTGCTGCTGCTGCTGCTGCTGCTGCCGCCGCCGCCGCCGCCACTGCTCAGTCGCTTCCATCGTGTCCGAATCTGTGCGACCCCGTAGACGGTAGCCCGCCGGGCACCCCCGTCCCTGGGGTTCTCCAGGCAGGAACACTGCGGTGGGTTCCCATTTCCTTCTCCGAGGCGTGAAAGGGAAAAGGGGAAGGCCAGTCGCTCGGTCGTGTCCGACTCTGTGCGACCCCGTGGACTGCGGCCCACCGGGCTCCTCCGTCCACGGGATTTTCCGGGCAAGAGGACTGGAGTGGGGTGACGTTGCCTTCTCCGCATATGAGACGGCGATACCGATAAGGCTGTTCTTTAGAATCACCGTGCTCTTTGTGACGTAGACAGTATATATGTACCTTATCCGTGAAGTTCCCGCCGCCCCCGCCCTTACATCGATCGACATCTTCCCATGTCTCCCTCCCCCAGCCGCTCTGTGATGATCGTTTTCATTGCTTTAGATGGCCTTGCATGGCATGGAAGTGACAGGAGACGCTCTGTTTCTTTCTCTACCTGACTTATTCATTGGGCATCCCTCCCTAAGTCACATCCATGCTATCACGACGTAAGAACGTGTTCATTCCTGGGGCTACCTGGGACACCTAGATCTACCTATCCATGGATCTCCATCTGGATCGTGGATCTTCTGGATCTAGTCTTCCCTAGATGGACACTTCGGCGGGTTCCCCATCTTGGCTCTTGTGAATGATGCTGCGATGGACCTGGGAGTGCAGACCTCTCTCTAGGTGAGATTCAGGTGTTCGTGTCCTTCGATGTATACCCCGAAGTGAGATTGTTGGCAGGATCCATCATTTCTCAACCACGACTCGTTTCTAAGTCCTTCTGAGGTGATCCGGTCGCTGCTGCTGCGGCTGCCGCTAAGTCGCTTCCGTCGCGTCCGACTCTGTGCGACCCCGTAGACGGCAGCCCGCCAGGCTCCCCCCTGTCCCTGGGGTTCTCCAGGCGAGAACGCTGGAGTGGGTTGCCACGGCCTTCTCCAATGCCTGGAAGGGAAGAGCGAAAGGGAAGTCGCTCAGTCGTGTTCGACTCTTCCCGACCCCATGGACTGCGGCCTACCGGGCTCCTCCGCCCACGGGAGTTTCCGGGCGAGGGGACTGGAGTGGGTTGCCATTGCCTTCTCCGGAGATCCGGGGAACGATCCGTTCTTTGCCCATAGACGCCGTGGGAATCAAAGCGACTGCATACGTCTTAGGGAAGACGGCGACGGCGACGACGACGACGACGACGACGACCCAAACGCTCCCGAGAGCACCGTGGAACCAGAGGGTGTGTCCGCGGGATGATTCCCCGGTGCCAGCTTTCCACGGCTCGTTCGCGTCCACACGCCCCCTGCGGTCGGCAGGTTGTTCGATAGACACGGAACCACGGTTGTCACGGGCCGGGGTTGCCTAGGTGCCGGTCGATCCCCAGATGAGTGGGGTGATGACAGAGTCCTTAGGGAACGGAGCGGAGACGCATAGAATGAGTTCCACGAGACGAGTGGGATGAGAAGAGAAGAACGAGGGGAAGTGGTGCCTGGGGAGCCAGACATGGTCGAACAGAAGAGAAAACGTGTCAGACGAGAGGGGAGAATGATTCCAAGTCCGTGGAGCAGCATGGGGGAGACAGGCCCAGGAGATGCGAGCAGAGGCTGGGGGCACGGCACACCTGGGCCGGTGAGCACGCAGGGAGCCGAGAGGGATGGCCGTGCGTCGCCTGCAGGTCCGCGCGGGCCGATCTCCAGAGCCCGGACTGTGAGGGATTTCGTGAGAACAGTCAGGCTCACGGGGCCCGAGGGTGACGTCTCCACGGTGCTCTCGGCACTGTACGGAGAGCTTCCCGCGCTTCCGACGGCACGGAGAGCTGGGGTTTCTTTAGGTGTATCTACAGAAGATTCAGGGAGCTTCCCGAGGGATAGGACTAGGTATTGGCCGATCGCGTCCGATCTTAGGCCGTCTCGCTGGATGATCATTGGCCGTCTTTGACGTCTGTGGGGGCGTGCTGGGTCTTCATGGCCGTGCAAGCTGTTCTCTCTCTGTGGAGAGAGGGGGCCGCTCTACGGTCGTGCGTCTGGGCTTCTCGTGGCTGTGGTTCCTCTTGGGGCGCGGGGGCACTGGGGCACGTGGGCTTCAGTGGCTGCTGGGTGTGGGCTCGACACTCGCAGCGGCCAGGATCTAGAACACAGACTCCATCACCGAGGCATATGGGCAGCGTGTGGGCTCTTCCCGGACCGGGGGTGAAACCCATGTCTCCTGCCTGGGCACGGGGTGGTTTGCCACGGGGCCCCCGGGGAAGCCCCGGTCCCGAACTCGAGGCGGATCTCTTGACGTCACCGCTTTTTCTTGGAGGGTTTCGAAACGGTCGGGCCAGGGAAAAGGACACAACCTGTACGTCCTTTCAATGGGATCCCTGAGGCCAGGAGGAGCCGTGCAGACGCCGATGAGGGAGGAAGGGGATGATGTCGCCTTTTGGTACGGTGAGGATCGGACTCGCAGTCCACGCTCCTGTTCCCACCGCTCCCCTCCGTGAACTGGAGTTCGAATCTCGATGGGCCTCTGAGCCCACACCTGGCTGGCCTCCATCATGCCGGGTTGACCTTCGGTTCTCACAAACCGGCACGCTTGCTGCCTCTCGACGTGTCCTAGAGAAGACGACATCGGATTCCATAGTAGATCAGCGTCTTGGACGAGCGACGGCACGACAGCCACAACAAGTGGGATGGATACACACAAACGTTGGTTTCTTTTGGACTATGAGCCCACCTCTGTTCGTGTGTGTGTGTGTGTGTGTGTGTGTGTGTGTGTGTCTGTGAGAGAGAGAGAGAGAGAGAGAGAGAGAGAGAGAGAGAGGCCTTTGTGGTTCTAAAGCAAGAAGCACTGAGGAGTGAAGACATTCTTGAACGAACATATTTTCCTTCATTTCAGTCGTGATGGTGCCATGATTTGGAGGACGACGTGGACTGTTTCGGGGTAGATGATTTTAGAAGGCTGTGAAGGGACTTCCCTGCCTGGTGGTCCAGTGGTGAAGAATCCACCTGCCGAGGAGGCAGGGGACAGGGTGTTTTCGATCGATCCCTGATCCGGGAAGATGCCGCCGGGCTCCGGGCAGGTTCGATACGAACCTACAGAACGGACAGTGCCAGGCGTGAAGGCGAGGGCAGACGGACGGGGGACTCTGGACGAGGATGACTGACACGGACGGACACGGACGTCTCCGTGTAGGTGGGTCGTGGCCGGCACGCTCCTCTGGGGCAGGATGTTCCTAGGACCGTTGGGGAGCGTGCGCGCGCGCGTGCGCGTGGGAGGAGCAGGGGACCGAAGGGCATTCTCTGTCCTCTCTGCTCCACGGGGCCCGCGGGACCCTAATCGGCTCCAAGAGAGGATGCCTCCGATGGAAAGACAAACCCACACGTGAGGGACCCTCCCTTCTGGTTCACTTGGATTCTGAGAGCGTGACGGTCAGGTGCACTCAACGCTCTGGATGTCTGTGCTTCCTGAGATCCCGGCCTACTCACGGGAAGGACCCGTGGAAGCCGGATGAGATCTCCCTCTGCACGGCGGCGGCGGCTCCAGGGTGCACACGTTTCAGTGGCTACGGCTTGTGGACATCGCACCGAGAGCCTAACCCCCGGTGTGCCCGACGCCTGTGTCCACGATGGGTGAACAGTTCTAAGTGCGGGAAGCCCCAAACTTGCCACTGCCTGTTCGATCCGCAGGGACTCTGCGAAGAACAAACGTGCCCGGTCTCCTGACCGATTCCCCTTTTTGGAGCCAGCCTGGTGCGTGATCTCTTTTCCAGGCCTCAGGCACACACTGGCGCTGGGGAGCTGTGTCCCTGTTCCTCCTCCTCCTCCTCCTCTTCCTCCTCCTCCTCCTCCTCCTCCTCTCTGTCCCCACCCTTCCCCCCACACGCAGGCTCCCCCACCCCGCCTGGCCCCGGCCCGTCCGGGTCTCCCCCACCCGCAGACAAGGCCAGGAAAAACACGGTCCCCGAACGACGCAGCCGAGAAACAGTGGAAGTCCACTTGGATGCTGTTAGGAGACACCTGAGCAGACCTAGGCCAACACTGCCACCCCGTGTGGGGTGAGAGGCCAGCGCGAGAGGAGCTCGACAGTTCAGAGGAGGGGGAAGAGGAGCAGGAGGGGGAGAGGGCGGCGGGGGGTGGCGGTGGGGTGGGTTGGGGAGGGGAGGGACAGGCTGAAGCTGTCTCAGGGCGATGACGTGGATGAAAACGTTCCCCTTCAGAAGGGCGCTCCAAAGAGATCGTGGCGGCGGGACCTGGAGAGCACAAAGGGCTTCGTTTTGGAGGCTGATCTTCAAGCTGGGAGTGGGGTGGGGGGTGGGGGGTGGGGGGAGGGGGATCATCCAGACAGAGGAAAGACACCAGGCCCGAGAAGGCAAGAGAGATGCTTTACACAAGTGAATCGGATGCTTTTCTGTCCATGTGTTCCCTAATCACACTCTCACGGAAAGCCAGCCAGCCAGCCAGCCAGCCAGCCACCATCGTTTCGCTCCTTTTCTGTTCTCTACATTTTGAACGGCGAGTGAGCGAGAGAGTCTTCCAATGGTTTGAGAGGAGTTTGGAATGTCGTGGGACCATGGTACTTTTCAGCCATGGATGAACGTGACGGCTTCTTTTGTCCGCTTCGGCGTTCAGGGTTATCCCGAACTCCCCCTGCCGAGTGAGGCCTGTGTATCGCTGTGTGCTGGAGGACACCGTGCTGTCCACATCTTGATCTTGGACTGAACAAAGCCACCTTGGGGAGTGTGTTCGGTTGCTTGGCTTCGTTTCCTTTCCCTATGGCACTCACCTGACCGTCCTGTCCACTCTTGGGATCGTTCATCTCCCCCTCCCCCTCAAGGCAATCGGGTCCTTTTCTTTCTCCTCCTCCTCACCCTAGTTTCTCCCCCCCTCCCCCCCCTCCCCCCCCACACACAAGTCCCACTCTTCTCAAATAGACGTCTAACTGACTGCCAACCTTTTCTTTTGCCTTCTTTCCTTCCTTCCTTCTTTCCTTCCTTCCCTCCTTCTTCCTTTCCTTTTATTTTGGGGGGGGGGGGCCGGGGGGCGGGGGGCGTTCCCCCCTTTAATTTTCAGCTTGTACAGACGAGGTTTTCGTGTAGCACATGACACAGCGATCACCAGGATACATCTAGTTAGTGACTGTCCGTCACCACTTGGTGTCACGGCAAATGACATTTGCCATTTGGTGTCAAGACGTGCCCGCGACTCATGCATTTCATAAGTGGAAGGTTGCACCGCTTCGTCTGTCTCCCTCACCAGTGGCACTCACTCATTCTCTCCCACCCCCAACCCCCGCCCCTCCCTCCTCTGGCCAACCCCCACCCCCCCGACCCCCGTGTGTTCCTTTGTAGTATCTCTGAGCCTGTTTCTGTTTGGTTCTGTTCTGTTCACGGTGTATGGTTTGGTAGGTTCTGCATGGAAACGACTGATCTGAGGTATTTCATGTAGCATAATACCCTCTAAAGGTCTCTCCAGGTTCCTGCAGACTGTGAGATTTCATTCCCTTCTGGTGGTTGAGTCCCATTCCTGTGTGTGTGTGTGTGTGTGTGTGTGTGTGTGTGTGTGTGTGTGTGTGTGTCTGCATGCCCGTGTGCACGCGCGCACGTGAATAGATCCAGGCGTAGGCACACAGACAGAGTTCTAGCATGATGTGTGAACGGATGTCTACCTAGGGATAGGGGTCGATCCCTCACATACACACGTCCGTATCTTCTTTGTCCCCTCCCTCCGTGGGCACCCTGTGGAGTTGCTGGGTTGGGTCGAATGGGGGAATCTTTGGGGGAGGGTACATCGCAGGACTCTTTTCCCTAGGGATGTGGTTTCTCTGTCTGTGAGGCGCCAGGGGATGAGATCTGATCTCTCTGAGTCCGCCCACAGTTTTCTCAGCTGCAGAAAAGACGCGTTCGATCCATCAGGAGCCACTGTCCTCTGAGGGTTCGAACTTGCTGTCGTGAGAGCGATTCCCGGCTCCCGGGCCTTTCCCCTCCGAATGAGAAGGATCATTGTCCAGGGAAACGCCCCGGGGGGGGGGGGGGGTGCTTCCGTGAGCCCGCCCCCACCCCCAGCAGCCCCAGCCCAGCCCAGCCCAGCCCAGCCCAGCCCTGCCGTGGATGTGTGTTCTCCCTTGTGCTTCTGGGTGTCTGTCTGTTCTACCTTTCTTTGGAAGGAAGGGGTCTGTTCGGGCCTCCTGCCCACTTCGCTCATCGGGGGTTGTTTCCCTTTTGGAGGTTGAGGTGTCTGACGCCTTGATCGGTGTTGGACAGAAAAGCCCCTTTTGCGATATGCTTGTGCTTTCCCCGTATATACGGGCGTGTGCGCGCACACGACAGACAGACAGACAGACAGACAGACACACACACACACACACGCGGATGTGTGTTTCCGTCCGGGTATGTACGTGTGTGTCTGTGAGTATATATATGTACGTATATACACCTATAGATAAACACACACGCGCGCACGTAGACATCCACGCAGACACATGGCTATAGATGCACACGTACACTGATGCATATGTCCACGTATGTATACACACGCGCGTTTGCGTACGTGTATACATGTGTGCGCATCTATGCACATCAACCTGTGTATAGGCACTCTGGATGCACGCGGGCACCTGTACATACGTACATGGGTGCACGTCTACGTGTGTGTGTGTATATATATATATATATGTACAGACACATACACACACGTGCGTATGTAGGCACATAGACACGCGTACGTCTGTGTGGATGTACATATGCTCTATGTAGACGTCTACGTATGCGTCCGTACGTATGCATACATGTGTACATACACGTGTGCACATACACACGCAGATATGTGTGTCTATGCAAGCATGCACGTATGGGTACGCATAGACGTGCATCCACACCTGTGCGCAGACATCACACGTATACACACGTGTGCATCTATATGCGTTGACACGTCCACATGTATTTGTATGTGTGTGCCTATGTATCCCGACGTCTCTGCACATGTGAGCACGTGTATTCACGCCTGTGTCTATCCGTGTACGTAGGTGTATAGAGGCCTCTGTATGCGTATATACACGCAAGCATACACGCACACTAGAAATGCCTAGGCATACACGTGCGCACACAGACACGTGCGTGTACGTGAGCATGCCCTTCGTACGTGTGTGTGTATACGCATGCGTGCACGTGTATATAGACGCGAATACGCGTGCATATACATATGTACACGCGTATATGCACATGTGTATGCATTCTCTGTCCCTCTCCCTCTCCCTCTCCCTGTCTCCCTCTCCCTGTCTCCCTCTCCCTCTCTCCCTCTCCCTCTCTCCCTCTCCCTCTCTCTCTCTGACTTTTAAGCTGCCAGGACAGTTCTACGACTTGACTTTCCTGCCTGGTGGTTTTGTTTCATTTCGTTCCTGAGCTACGTCAAAAAGGTATTTATTCATTGAGTTGGCTGTTGTCATGGGACCCGGGGTTTATTTAGTGGATCCCTATGGACCCGGTCCTCCTCACCAGCACGCCCCTCAACACCACCCCCCACCCCCCCGAGCCCCCACCCCTCCCGCCACCCCCCGCAGCCCTGCCACCGCCGCCCCCCCCCCCCCCACCAGACCTCCCGGGCCGTCCGCCTTTCCGGTGTTTGTGGCCAGTGAGTTTGAAATCCATGGTCTCCTGACCTCAAGTGCACTTTCCCCACCCACCCGCGCATGCTTGTGTGTGCTGTCTTTGGACTTTGTCACGGTGCCTCTACCCAGGTTGAGTTTTGTTTTCTCTTCTTGGGGGGTCCGAGTGTCTCCTTCTTTTCCTTTCTTGCTCCTAGGCTTGCGTGTCCGTGTCTGTGTCTGTGTGTCTGTGTCTGTGTCTGCTTTCGAAAGTCCTGCTTTGTTCTCTCAGCAGCGCTTGCCTGGTTTCGTTTTGCCGGTCCCTCCCTCCCTCCCTCCCTCCCTCCCTCCCTCCCGCCCCCCTCTTTCGGGGGCCCGGGGGGCCGGGGGTTCCTGGGATGTCACTGGTGCCCCTCTCTCCGCCCACCCCGCCCCGAGCCCCCGCCGCCCGCCTGCGTCTCCGTGGCATGTCCCCCCACCACCCTGGAATCGCGTGGGGGATCGCGTCTCTTTCGTGGCAGCCTCCAGGGGAGAGATCTCCCGGCTCCTCTCCCTTCCTCTGCGGCCGGGGTCGCGTCGCGTCGCGTCGCGTCGCTCGGCGGCGGAGGCTCCGGGCCGAGCTCGGGCGTTTGGGCGGCCGGCGCTGTGGCGTCCCCGGCGGCCGGCGACAGCGACCCGTCCTCGGGACGTTCGAGCCGGTTGTCGGGAGCCACCTGGCGGCCGCTTGTATATTGTCCCTCGTCCTCCGGAGCTTCGGCGAGCCCTTCAGGAGGGTTGTGACTCAGCAGCCGGGCCCGAGGCAGAGCTCTCAGTCACCGGCTACGCTGGCGGCGACAGTCCCGGTGGCGCCGAGGCCTAGGGACGTTCTGCTGTCGCCGGAGATTGGTTCTCTAGGTTTCTGAGGAGGGTGATCGTCGCGGCGCTCCGGGGCCGGGCTCTGGGGTGGCCGGACCGGGTCGACCAGCATCTCCCCGTGCCCCTGTGGCCGCGGAGACGGACCGGCCGGACCCTCCCAGGGACGGGCCGCCGCGGTGGGCAGGGAGAGGGTCTTCCCTGCCCGGAGCGCCTGGACTCGGGCTCGGCGGTCCGGACTCCTCCTGGGCCGCCCTCAGGAGCGTTTGCTTCGCCCTCGGCCCCGCTCCGGAGGTGGGGACCGGCCCGGACTGTGGCTTGGAGGTCGCCGGAGGGCGCACCTGGGTCCGGGCCCTCGGGTGCTTTCTGAACGAGGTGCTTTCCGCGTCGCACTCCGGAGGTGGGGACCCGCCCGCCGGAGTCGTGAGGGTTGACGGGGAGAGGCGGGCGCGTGTGCGGTCCCCACCCCCCCCCCCCAACCCCACCCCGTGGGGTCCGGTGGCCGAGGCGTCTCCCGGCACACATGCTGTTACTTTTTCAAAGTCTCGATGGGTTCGGAGACGGGGATGGACCGGACCCTGCTTCCGCGGGTGGCCGGGGAGGGCGCGCTCGACCCTTCAGCGTGCCCTCGTGGGTCTCGGTCGTCGGACGTGACTTTGTCTCACCCCTCCCCAACTCCCTGAATCCCGGTCAGGAGGTGGGGACCGGCTCGGGCCGTCCTGGGTGCCCCATCTAGGACGGTCTGGGCCCCGGGCGCGGTCCCTGGTCGGGGCCCGCTCGTCTCGTTGGAGGCGCCTCGCTGACGGTTCGTTCTTCTTGTTTCTTGATGCCCATTGAAGCCAAATCCCCTTTCGGAGACTCCGACGGACCGGTACCCCTACCGGTTTGGGCGAAGTGGGGAGGGCACCCCGGGCCAGCTCCCTCTCCCTTGGTGGGTGTCCGCGGCCCCACTTGGGCCACCACACGCCCCGTCCCCCTGCTCCCCTCCCCCCGGTCGACCAGATGAACCCGCCCCCCCCCCCCCCCCCCCCCACGCAGAGAGCTCCGGGCCTGGTGTTTATGGGGTAGCGCTGGGGACAGGTGGCCGGGCCAAGGTTCCGGGGTTCCTCCATGCGAGTCGTGGATGGGCCCCGCTGTCGGCTGCTGTCATTTCGTCACCCTTAATGGGCCTTTTTTACCACCAGGTAAGTGCTGACACGGTCTCCTTCGGTGTCTGCCGCCGAGGACTTTGGGTCTCTAGATGCACGCGGGGCTCTGAGCCTTCGGGCCGCCAGCTGGTGCCCGGTTCGGCCCTTGCCGCTGGAGCCGCCCGCCTGGGCCTGTGCGCCGGCTCCCGTGCGGTGGTGGTGGTGGTGTCTAGCTGACCCGACCCGTGGTGCCACCTCCGGTCTCTGGGCGACCCGAGGGTGGCGGGGCGAGGCGCTGTGGGTCTTCTACCCTGTGCGCTCCCCGCTGCGGGCACCCGGTGAAGGCTGAGATGCGGCCCCCGCCCTATGGGCTCCGTGCCACGTGTCAGGCGTTCTCTTCCTGGGGTCGTGGGCCGCTCTCGCCTGAGGCGAGGTGGGGGGGCGGAGGTTGCCGGTGGGGCTTAAAGCGGGCCCCTCTGGTGACTGTCCTCGCCGCGCCTCCCCCCCTGCTCCACCTTGGCTCAACCGATCGATGTGGTGTGGTCGTGCTCTCCCGGGCCGGGCCTAAGCCGTGCCAGACGAGGGACGGGCGTTCCTGGTGAACGCGTCCGCTCTTCTCGGTCTGCTCACGGGGCCCCTCGCCTGTCTTTCCCCCCTGCCCGTCGTGGAGGGTGAGGAAGGCAGGAGTTGGGTTGCGGTCTCTGGCCCTGACCTTCGGTCTCCTGTCCCCCGCCTCGGGGCGTCAGTGGGGGCCGTGGGTCTGTTGACACAGCAGATGCTCTCGCTTCGCCTTCCCGGCGTGTGCTCTGCGAGCGGCTCTCCCCGCGGTGGGGAGGGCTCTGCCGCTGC
>NW_026577957.1:147500-150000 GCF_029407905.1 Bubalus kerabau
GCCGCGCCGGTCGCCAGGCGCCTCCCCACGCCTTCCGAGCCTCGGGGCTGTCTCCCGCTCCCCGTCCCCCACCCCCACCACGCCTCCTGCGGCCGTCTGTCCGGCTCTCCCGCCCTCTTTTCGCCTCTCCCGTGCCTCGGACGTGTGCCCTTGCCCGCTTGGCGCCCAGCTTCCCGTCGGAGCCCCTTCCCTCCGCCCTCGGTGGTGGTGTGGGGGGAAGGGTGCCCGGGAACGCGGGTGCGGGTAGGGCCCCCCCCCGCGGTGGGCCGGGGCGAGAGGACGGGGTCCGGCGGGGCCGGCCGCACCGGGGTGTGTGAGGGTTGGAGGGGCGGGGAAAGGGCTCTGCCCCCGTCTCGGGGTGGACGGTGGGGGCGGTCGTCTGGCGGCGGCGGCGGCGGGGGGCCCTCTGGGCGGCGTTCGGCCGGCGCGCGGCGGGGTGTGCCCCCCTGCGGCCACGGGCCGGCGGCGCCGAGGCCCGCGCGCGGCCGCGGGCCGGGGGGACGCGGCGGTCGGGGGTCGACGTCGGGGGCGGTGGCCCGTGGGGGCGTGCCGTGCCCCTCGCCCGCCTCCCCCTTTCCAGGTACCTAGCGCGTCCCGGCGCGGAGGTTTAAAGACCCCTGGGGGGGGTTGTCGCCCGTCCGCCTTGGGGTCGGGGCGGTCGGGCCCGCGGGGGGGAGTAGTCGGGAGGTCCCTCCCGTCTCCCCGCAGACTCCGCCGTCCCCCGAGGGGACGGGGTGGCGCGCGGCGTGGCGCGCCACGGTCGCTGCCGCCGCGGCCGTCGGGAGGGGGCTACCCGACGGCCGTCGTGTGGGCCGTGGCCGTGTGCGGCGGTGCGTGCGCGCGCTCCCCCGCGTCCCCGGGGGAGGGTGGGAACCCCCCGGGCGCCTGTGGGGTTTGTCCGAGCACGCCCTGGCGGGTCGGTGCCGGACGCCCCGTCGTGTGAAACCTTTCCCGACCCCTCCGGTCTGCTGTTTTGTGTCCGACTTGGCCGGCCAGAGGCAACCCCCTCCCCCAGCTCCCCCCTCCGGGGAGGGAGGCGGGGGTGGGTGGGATGTGCCGTGCCAGAGGCGGGTCTCCCGCCGAAACGAAACCCTTGAACACCTCGTACGACTCTTAGCGGTGGATCACTCGGCTCGTGCGTCGATGAAGAACGCAGCTAGCTGCGAGAATTAATGTGAATTGCAGGACACATTGATCATCGACACTTCGAACGCACTTGCGGCCCCGGGTTCCTCCCGGGGCTACGCCTGTCTGAGCGTCGCTTGACGATCAATCGCCCCTCCGGGGTGCGCGTGTCCCGTGCGCGCCTCCCCGGGGGGCGCGTGGCTGGGGGCTGTCCTCGCAGGGCCTCGGGGCCCTCCGTCCCCCTAAGTGCAGACACGGCGTCCCCCCCCCCCCGCCTCTGTGGCCCGGGGGGACGTCGCCCGCGAGAGGGGAGAAGGGGACGAGAGCTCCGGCTGAGGCCCCTGGCCTGCCGGGGCCTCCGGGGTCGGTCTCTCCCCTTTGAGAGCTTCCTCGCGCCGCAAGCGGCCTTCGGGTGTCACTGCCCCTGGGGTGTCGGGGGCTGGGGATGGTCTCGCGCCACGCGGCGGGGGCCCGCGGTGGTGGCGGGTGGGGTGGGGTCGCGTCCTCCGGTCCGCCGTCGTTCGCCGTCCCGCCCTCGGCGGCGGTGTTTCCCGGCGCCCGGCCGGCGCGGCCCCCCACCCTACGCCGCCTTACCCCTGCGGTGCCTTTCCCGCCGTGCGTCCGCGGCCCGTGCCCCGCTTCCCGGCGCCCCCCCCCCCCCCGCGCGGCTCGCGCCCGGTCGGGACGGGCGGCTCGCGCCCGGGACCGAGTCCGCGTGCGCGTCCGCGCCCCGGGGACGCGTGCCCCGGCGGCGACCCGCGGGACGCCGCGGCGTCTGCCCGCCGCTGCGCGCTCTCCCCCCGGGCTGCGGCCGTGCCGCGGTTCGCGCCCCGGCGCTCTCGCCGCGAGGGCGTGGTCGGTGGCGGCGGTGGCGGAGCGGAGGGGATGTCGGGAGGGGGCGCGCGTTGCGTCCGTCGCCCGTTCGGGCTTCGGCGCCCGTGCGTGCCCCGACCCTTCTTCCCCCCCCCCCCCGCCCCGCGGCCACCTCGCCGCCGGCCCCCGCCCCGTCCGTCCCGTGGCCGCCGGCTCGTGCTCCCCGCCCCGCCCCGCCTCGGCGTCTCCCTCTCTGTCCGCCGCCCGCGGCCGCTGCCGCCGCCGCCGCCGCCGCCGCCTCCTCCTCCCGGAGGGGCGACGGGTAGGCGGTGGTCGGTAGGGTGCTGTGTGGGTGCGTGGGCAAGGGGGGGCCCGGGGGGGGGGGCGGTCGGCCGCGGGTCTCTCCGTCCCCCTTCTCGGGACCCTCCTCGCGGGCGCCCTCGCTGCGCGTGCGCGTGCGCGCGCCCTCCGAGACGCGACCTCAGATCAGACGTGGCGACCCGCTGAATTTAAGCATATTAGTCAGCGGAGGAAAAGAAACTAACCAGGATTCCCTCAGTAA
>NW_026577957.1:157500-180000 GCF_029407905.1 Bubalus kerabau
TCGCCCCTCGCCCCTCGCCCCTCGCCCCTCGCCCCTCGCCCCTCGCCGCCAACTCGCCACACGCCCGCGTCTGCCTGCCCAAAGACCAAGTGCGGGCTGCTGGTGGCAGAGTCACATGTCACGGGAGTGGTCTTGGTCGGGGAGGTGATGAATGCCGTCAGAAAACACAAGCAAAATGATGGGGGATATCCATCCATGCACGTTATCCTTTGCCTGGCTGCGTCTCTCTGTCTCTGCCCGCCCGCACACCACACGCCCCGTGTGCATACCACACACACACACACACACACACACACACACTGCGTCGTCCTTTGCGCCTGGCTGCGTCTCTCTCTGCCTGCACCATCCCCAGGCACACACCCGGCACGCGCACACACACACCCCCGGCCCCACACGGCGTGCACACACGCATCCTCACCCTATCCCCCCCCCCCCACAAACAGCCCATGAACACCCAGCCCCCACACGCACACCCCTACAACGTGTGCACGCACGCACATGCACACACACAGAGCGTTGTCCTTTGCCTGGCTGTGACGCTCTGCCTCTGTCTCTGCCCACACGCCACACATGCAAGCCCACACACACACACTCGCATCCCGCCCCGCCCCGACCCCCACACCACCCCCCACCCCCCACCCCCACATACACACACACACTGTGTTGTCCTTGGCCTGCCTGTGTCTCTCGGCCTCTGTCTCTTCCCCCGCCCCCCCTCCCGCACCCACAGGCGCACGCCAGGGCTGCACACTCCAACCACGCAACACCACCTGGGCATGTCACAGACACGCCACACACCGCCTCACGCCCCCCCCCCCCCAACACACAGACACCCGGCCCACGCCACGCACACACGCGCGGGCGCACACACAGTGCTGTCCTTTGCCTGGCTGTGTGATACGATGCCTGTGTCTCTGCCCACACACCACATGCATACCCCCCCCCCCACACACACACACGGCCCTCCACACACACACACACACACACACACACACACACACACACCCCCGGACACACACACACTGCGTTGTCCTTTGCCTGGCTGGGTCTCCCGGCCTCTGTCTCTGCCGCCACGCACACACCCATGTGGCGCACACGCCCCCTCGTGGCACCAATACACCACACACCTACCCACCCTTCCCCCCCCCCCCGCAACACACTCTCACACGGCCCCACATGCCACAGAGAACACCACACACCGCCTCGCCCCCACAAACACACACACACCCCCGACACACACACACTGCGTTGTCCTTTGCCTGGCTGTGACGCTCTGCCTCTGTCTCTGCCCACACGCCACACATGCAAGCCCACCCACACACACTCACGTCCCGCCCCGCCCCGCCCCCCCACACCACACCGCCCCCCCACACACACACGCGCGCACGGCCCTGCACAGCGGCCACACAACACACACACACACACACCCCCTCCCCCCCAACAGACACACACAGAGACACACACACAGAGACACACACACACACACACACACAGCGTTCTCCTTTGCCTGGCTGTGACGCTCTGCCTCTGTCTATGCCCACACACACACACTCACATCCCGCCCCGCCCCGCCCCCCCACACCACACCGCCCACCCCCCCTCCCCACACACACACACACACACACTGTGTTGTCCTTCGCCTGCCTGTGTCTCTCGGCCTCTGTCTCTTCCCCCGCCCCCCCCCAGCACCCGCAGGCGCACGCCACACGCGCACACCCGTGCCGCCCACCCGGCCCCCGGTGGCACCTATACACAACACACCCACACCACACACCTGCCCGCCCCCCCACCCCCACCCACCCACCCACACACAGGGCTGCACACGCCACCCACGCAACACCACCTGGGCATGTCACAGACACGCCACACACTGCCTCGCGCCCCCCCCCCCACCCCCCCACCAACACACAGACACCCGGCCCACACCACACGCACATACGCGTGCGCACGCACACATACACACACACGCGCAAACACACACAGTGTTGTCCTTTGCCTGGCTGTGACACGATGCCTGTGTCTCTGCCCACACACCACAAGCATACCCCCCCCCCCCACGCACACACACACGGCCGTCCACACACACACACACACAGCCCCGACACACACACTGCGTTGTCCTTTGCCTGGCTGGGTCTCCCGGCCTCTGTCTCTGCCGCCACGCACACACCCATGTGGCGCACACGCCCCCTCGTGGCACCAATACACACCACACACCTACCCACCCTTCCCCCCCCCCCCCCCGCAACACACTCTCACACGGCCCCACATGCCACAGAGAACACCACACACCGCCTCGCCCCCACAAACACACACACACCCCCGACACACACACACTGCGTTGTCCTTTGCCTGGCTGTGACCCTCTGCCTCTGTCTCTGCCCACACGCCACACATGCAAGCCCACCCACACACACTCACGTCCCGCCCCGCCCCGCCCCCCCCCCCCCCCACACACACAGGCGCGCCCGGCCCTTCACAGCGGCCACACAACACACACACACACACACACCCTCCCCCCCAACACACACACACAGACACACACACAGAGACACACACAGACACACACACAGAGACACACACACACACACACACACACAGCGTTCTCCTTTGCCTGGCTGTGACGCTCTGCCTCTGTCTATGCCCACACACCACACATGCAAGCCCCCCCACACACACACTCACATCCCGTCCCGCCCCGCCCCTCCCCCCCCCGCCCCTCCCCCCCCCCCCAACACACACACAGCGTTGTCCTTTGCCTGGCTGTGACGTGTGACGCTCTGCCTCTGTCTCTGCCCACACACACACACTCACATCCCGCCCCGCCCCGCCCCCCCCCACCCCCCCCCCCCCCACACACACACACTGTTGTCCTTTGCCTGGCTGGGTCTCTCGGCCTCTGTCTCTCCCCACACACCACATATGCATGCCCACACACACACTCACATCTCGCCCCGCCCCCCACACCACACAACCCCCCCCCCCCCCCACACACACACACACACACACACTGTGTTGTCCTTCGCCTGCCTGTGTCTCTCGGCCTCTCTCTCTTCCCCCGCCCCCCCTCCCGCACCCACAGGCGCACGCCACACGCGCACACCCGTGCCGCCCACACGGCCCCCGGTGGCACCTATACACAGCACACCCACACCACACACCTGCCCGCCCCCCCCCCCCCCACCCAACCACCCACCCACACACTGGGCTGCACACTCCACCCACGCAACACCACCTGGGCATGTCACAGACACGCCACACACCGCCTCCCCCTCCCCCACCTCGCCCCACTGCGTGTGTTCCTGTCCCCTCTCTTTCTCCTTCCTTCCTTCCTCTGTCATCGTCCCTCTGCTTCTCGCTCCCCTCCCTCCACCTTCACAGGACAGGGTGCCTTTAAGATGAGTCTGCCTGTTGTGAATACACCCTGGACATGATGATTGCTACAGTCTGACCTCTCGCGCCTGTAACCTGGGGTGGCGGGGGGTGGGGGCGGGGGGTTGTCAAACATCCTTGGTACGCTAGGGATAGCTTTCTCTGTGGAAGGTGGAAGCCTCCCTTCCGTCTCTCGGTGCAGACAGGCAAACCGACCACAACTCAAAGCAACGGTGTTTGTGCCACGTGGGGCATACCTTCCACGGTCTCTACTGATGGACACACCACCCACTTCACCGAGCACATCCGAGGAGCCTTCACCCAAAGCTCTTGCAAAAGTCTTCAGAACTCTCAGTCTTCCAGTCACCTGCCACCATCAGGCGAGGTGTAGAGAACCGACGGAGAAACTGGAGAAATGACTTCTTCCATGGGGTTGGATGAACGGAGGAACAGGATGCTGAAGTGGATGCCTGACGTCTTGAGGAAAAGAGGATGGGGCGATGGGGGGTGGGGGCGGGGGAGGAAGGGCAGGACGGTCCACTTAGGAGGGCTGGTTGAACATGGACACATAAACTGTACATCCAAAGAATCCACAAGCACCTACTCTATACTATGCCAGCACGGGAAAATAGACGTATGACGTTGCATGAACCTCTAAGGGAAAAGACTCTGAACACCTGAAACGAACACGGCTTTGGAAACCCACCCTAGACTTCATTTCTGCCGTGAGGGTGCTGTCGTGTGCATATCTGAGGGGATTGATATGTCTCCCGGCCATCTGGATTCCAGCTTGTGCTTCATCCAGCCCAGCGCTTCTCATGATGTGTACTCAGCGTGTACGTTCAATAAGCAGGGTGACGATGGACAGCCTTGATGGACTCCTTTCCCTTATTTGGAACCAGCCTGTTGGGTTCCATGTCTAGTTCTAACTGTTGCTTCCTGACCTGCAGAAATACAGATTCCTACAGATTCCTCTTTTTTTTTTTTTTTTTAATTCCCTAACCTGAGTGGAAAGCGAGAGAGACAGAGAAAAGACAGACGGAGGGACGGGCGGGCGGACAGGCACGCAGGCAGGAAAAAGAAAGAAAGAAAATCATGAAAGGACCTACCGTCCCATCTGTTGTTTTCCAGATACAAAGAGAAAACAAAGGACCGAAAAGGACACGAGGTTTAAAATGGGAATTTGGAAAGATGGACATCCCCTTGGTCACTTCATACAGCACCCCTGTCAACAGAAGGGAATCGTTTCTCTTTTTCTCTCGACCCGGTCCTTCCAGACTTCAGAAACTCTCCGTGGAGGATTCTTATCTCCTTGGCGAGAGTGATTGCCACACGTTCCTTAGGGGCCCAGAGGATATTTCCGTGAAACGGGGGTACACACTTCTGGATAGGAGAGTCGTGTCCTATACGTGTGTGTGTGTGTGTGTGTGTGTGTGTGTGTGTGTTCCTTTGCGTGTGGTTCTTCACCCGAGACGGGGACTGGAGCCTGAAGTGTTCCGAGCTGCCTCCGCTATCTGGGGACAACAACCCTCTCTCGGGGGGGGGGGGGGGGGGGCACCACCACGTCCCATGTTCTCTTGTCCTTCTGACGGAGAACTCAAAAGGCCCTGTGCCTGAAGCCCTGCGGATGGAAGCTAGAGGACTTGGTGAACGTTTCTGACGGAGCCTCCCTGGTGGCTCACACGGTCAAGAGTCTGCCTGCGATGCAGGAGACCCGGGTTCCATCCCCGGGCCAGGAAGGCCTCCTGGAGAAGGACATGGCAACCCGCTCCAGGGCCCGACCCCGACGTCTAGAAATCAACCTCCTAGACTGCCTCTCCCTCTGCCGACTGGTTTCTCGAATCCGCTCCAGGGATGAACCTGTGTGTTTCCTTGGTTTCCTTACAAGTGCCTCGGGGGGGGGGGGGGGGCGGCGGAATACCTGATGGCTTGCACCCCAGGCCTGCTTTCCCGCACCCGTCCATCGACATCACGGCCTCCTGAGAGGAGATACGATCACTGTTTCCCTGAATGGAGGATCTGTGCTCAGAAACTCTTGCTGTGACACGGAGGCCCCTACGAACTAACCTATTTCGCCCTTCCCTCCTTCCTGCCTTCTGGATTTTTTTTTTTTTTTTCCTTTCCCTTTCTTTCCTTTTTTTTTTTTTTTTTTCTTTCCTTTCTTTTTCTCTCACGTCCATGCACACGCACACGCACACGCGCCGTCTCTCACGTACACACGTACATGCATGCACTCACACACAGTCACCAGCTCAGCTTTTCATGGGTTCCGGGCAAGGGTCAAGAGGAGGGAAAACTGGTGGGGCCCGGAGTAGGCCGCCGTCCCCACCCCACCCCACCCCACCCCACCCCACTGCACGTGAACCTCCGTGCCCTGTGGAGTGTTTTGGAGTCAAGTGACTTAAGAGCCGGCCAGCGCCAGAGGGACGCTCTGCCCCTCCCTCCTTTTCTGTCTCTCTGAAGGCAGGCAGGAAGGAAAACCTCCTCCCGCGGAAGGGAAGATGTCAAGGGACGGTGGCTGCTTCGACGCACGTCCGTCCGTGATCCTCACATGCATGACCCGGGTTTCCTGGGTTACACAAAGGAGGAGACTCCTTTGGCCTGACACGTAGGCGAGTCTGTCCCTCGGCCTCCCTCCCCATCCCCCAGCCCCCTTCCTCCGCGCGGGGCCGAAGGGGCCGTCTCAAGGTGGAGACGTGGAATGGCTGGGTGGGGCGGATCACCATTCAATAGAGAGAAGCTCGAGGCGAAGTCAGAGGCTCTGACTTGACTGGAAAGCTTTCTGCATTTGAATGAAGCTATCCGACGAGGCCCTGCAGGGGGAGGGTGGGGGAAGGTGGGGGTGGGGCCCACAGACAATAGCCCCTGCCTGCAGGGCCTGCCGGCCTGCCGGGCTGAGGAGGCCCTTTGGAGGCGGCGGCGGCGGCGGGGCCACGTCCCCGACTCCTGCAACTCGATCCCTTCAAGGAAACTTCTGGGGTGACTCCTGTCCAGGGAATCCTCCAGATGGGCCCGTTTCTGAAAAAGGCCCGAGTCACAGTTGTGACAGGTTCTCTGGATCTCTTGACACATGGATTGACCTGCACCCTCCCATCCTGTCAGATCCTTTGGACACGCTTGAAGAGGTCTTTGGCCTCGGCCAGAAAACAAGCCGAGAGAAACACACACGTGTTTGTCTGTGTGTTTGAACGGGGCGGAAAATGATGCGTGGCCGTGGATTGGAGAGAAACCTGCTCCTCTCACACGCCTGAAGGCAGGGAGTTCTCAGGGGGACGGACGGAACCTGCCTTCACTTCTCAGGGGGACCGGGACGGTCCCCTCGCCTCACGCGCCCCCGACCCCTAGCCCAGTCCCCCACTCCCGTCTCCCTAACCTCACACTCCCCCACCCCCACCCCCACCCCGGCCACCGAGGGGGGCCCGGGGAGGGATGGCTGTCTCAGCCCCGGTTCTGAGATGTCACTTGGGAAACCGCTCTAGGCCGAGATGCCAGATGGCCGCCCTGCCGCTTGGGGTCCGTCTCCATCACCCATGCCCGAAAGGCACGTGAGATCACGGACCGCACATCAGATCGGATCAGAGCAGATCAGTCGCTCAGTCGTGTCCGACTCTTTGCGACCCCGTGAGGCGCAGCACGCCAGGCCTCCCTGTCCATCACCAACTCCCGGAGTTCACTGAGACTCACGTCCATCGAGTTCGTGATGCCATCCAGCCATCTCCTCCTCTGTCGTCCCCTTCTCCTCTTGCCCCCAATCCCTCCCAGCATCAGAGTCTTTTCCAACGAGTCGACTCTTCGCATGAGGTGGCCAAAGGACTGGAGTTTCCGCTTTAGCGTCATGCCTTCCAAAGAAATCCCTGGGTTGATCTCCTTCAGAATGGACTGGTTGGCTCTCCTGGCAGTCCAAGGGACTCTCAAGAGTCTTCTCCAACACCACGGTTCAAAAGCATCCATTCTTCGGCGCTCAGCCTTCCTCACAGTCCAACTCTCACATCCGTACCTGACCACAGGAAAAACCATAGCCTTGACTGGACGGACCTTTGTTGGCAAAGTCATGTCTCTGCTTCTGAATAGGCTATCTAGGTTGGGCATGACTTTCCTTCCAAGGAGGAAGCGTCTTTTAAGGTCGTGGCCGCAGTCACCGTCTGCAGTGATTTTGGAGCCCAGACCCATAAAGCCTGACGCCGTGTCCACTGTTTCCCCGTCTGTTTCCCGTGAAGGGATGGGACCGGATGCCCCGATCTTCGTTTTCTGAATGTTGAGCTTCAAGCCAACGTGTTCACGCTCCTCTTTCACTGTCCTCAAGAGGCTCTTGAGTTCCTCTTCACTTTCTGCCCTAAGGGTGGTGTCCTCTGCCTCTCTGAGGGGATTGATATTTCTCCCGGCAATCTTGATTCCAGCTTGGGTGTCTCCCGGCCCAGCGTTTCTCATGATGGACTCTGCGTATAAGGTAAATACACAGGGTGGCGAGATACAGCCGTGACGAACTCCTTTTCCTATTTGGAACGCGTCTGTGGCTCCGTGTCCAGTTCTAACCTCGAGAGGCAGGTCAGGGGGTCTGGTATGCCCATCTCTCTCAGAATTGTCCACAGTTTACCGTGATCCACGCAGGCAAAGGCTTGGGCATAGTCCACGAAGCAGCAATAGACGCTTTTCTGGAACTCTCTTGCTTTTCCCATGACCCAGCGGACGTTGGCCATTTGCTCTCTGGTTCCTCTGCCTTTTCTCAAACCAGCTTGAGCATCAGGAAGCTCACGGTTCACATATTGCGGAAGCCTGGCTTGGGGAATTTTGAGCACGACTCTACTAGCGTGTGAGAGGCGTGCGAGTGTGCGGTCGGTTGAGCATGCTTTGGCGTGGCCTCTCTTTGGGATTGGAATGAACACGGACCTCTTCCAGTCCTGTGGCCACGGCGGAGGTTTCCAAATGTGCTGGCATAGTGAGTGCAGCACTGTCACAGCATCATCTTTCAGGATTTGGACGAGCTCCCCTGGAATTCCATCGCCTCCTCTAGCTTTGTTCGTAGTGATGCTTTCGAAGGCCCACTTGAGTTCACATTCCAGGAGGTCTGGCTCTAGGTCCGTGATCACACCATCGTGATGATCTGGGTCGTGAAGATCTTTTTTGTACGGTGCTTCTGTGTATTCTTGCCGTCTCTTCTCCACATCTTCTGCTTCTGTTAGGTCCATACCATGTCTGTCCTTGATCGAGCCCATCTTGGCATGACACGTTCCTTTGGTATCGCTGACGTTCTGGAAGAGATTCCCTAGTCTTTCCCGTTCTGTTGTTGTCCTCTCTGTCTGGGCACGGATCGCTGAAGAAGGCTTTCGTCTCTCTTCTTGCGAGTCTTTGGGACTCTGCATTCAGATGGTTATATCTTTTCTTTTCTCCTTTGCTTTTCGCTTCTCTGCGTCTCACGGCTATGTGGAAGGCCTTCCCAGACAGCCATGTTGCTTTTTGGCGTTTCTTTTCCATGGGGATGGCCTTGATCCCTGTCTCCTGCACCATGTCACGAGCCTCCTTCCATAGTTCCTACGGACAGCACGTAGCGCCCCCGGGACCCACGAAAGGATCCTCCTGAACACAGGACGGCGATGGTTATGGATCCACGTGGAGGGCGTCGATATCCCCACCTGATGCGTGACTAGGAGTCACACAGACTCGATGGGTGTGAGCTTGGATGGGGTGCCCTATCCGGAGCGATCACGTGGGTCAGAAAGCACACGCGGAACAGAACCAAACCGGAGACCGCAGCCAAGTCGAGGGCGGGCGGAACCCGAGGACCTCCCCGGTCCCGTGGCATCCTGTGCCGTACGCAGCCTTTCTCGATGGCCAGGAGAGACGTGGAATGTATGGGGTGTCGTGCCCGAAACCACGCCACGGAGAGTGATCGCGTCTGACGCTCATCGTCTCTAAAAAGATACATACGCCGGGTCTCTTTATAAAACGATGGAAGGAGATCTTTGAATGCCAGAGGGTATGACATGGGAAAGACACATCCAAGTGGACTCAGCATGGCCGAGAGAGCTCCCCCAAATAGAGAGGGGAGGCCATGGAGGAAGAGGTCCGTGTGTCTCCGTCTGGACGGAATGTACCCTTGGAGCACTTCCTGGGTCCCAGAGGCCTCCACATCCTCGAAGGAAACAGCGTTCCCGAAATGCAAGAGACCTCTCCTACCCTCCCCTTTCCCTAAATACCTTGCGACCCTCTACCCTGGAAGAAGAAACCTGTCCTTCTTTGCATGACAGCAAATCCTAAGTGCTCTCAGCTGGCTTGACAACCTCACGAGGCTCAGCTTTCTAGGCCCCTGACTCTTTCCTGGGGAACATGCCCTGGGTTTTATGGAAATCTGTGTCCCTGCATGGCAATCTCTAAGTCACCCCCCCCCCCACCCCCACCCCAAATAAAGCTTTCTTTTCTTTTCTTTTCTTTTGGCGCAGCCAATACAGACTCTTCATTGAAAGATACTAAAACTAGGTGATGTTATGTGTTTCATGTCCCGGTGTATTGAAATAGAATGTTCTTCGTGAAGGACGTACAACATCCTTCGTTCTAACGGGTACAGAATGGTGACTTGATGCACCTGTCTGTTGCAAAAGAATCATTCATGACCACCCAAGCGGTAGCTCATAGCTGGATCACAACCCATACATCTCATGACTGTATGCGAAAGAAAGTGAAGTCGCTCAGACTCTTTGCGGCCCCACGGACTGTAGCCTACCAGGCTCCTCCATCCATGGAATTTTCCAGGCAAGAATACCGGAGTGGGTTGCCATGTCCTTCTTCCGTTGTATGGGAAGTGAATGGGTCATGTCCACGGTCATGGCAACTTTCGAATACGATAATGCTGCTGCTGCTGCTGCTGCTGCTGCTGCTGCCGCCGCCGCCGCCGCCACTGCTCAGTCGCTTCCATCGTGTCCGAATCTGTGCGACCCCGTAGACGGTAGCCCGCCGGGCACCCCCGTCCCTGGGGTTCTCCAGGCAGGAACACTGCGGTGGGTTCCCATTTCCTTCTCCGAGGCGTGAAAGGGAAAAGGGGAAGGCCAGTCGCTCGGTCGTGTCCGACTCTGTGCGACCCCGTGGACTGCGGCCCACCGGGCTCCTCCGTCCACGGGATTTTCCGGGCAAGAGGACTGGAGTGGGGTGACGTTGCCTTCTCCGCATATGAGACGGCGATACCGATAAGGCTGTTCTTTAGAATCACCGTGCTCTTTGTGACGTAGACAGTATATATGTACCTTATCCGTGAAGTTCCCGCCGCCCCCGCCCTTACATCGATCGACATCTTCCCATGTCTCCCTCCCCCAGCCGCTCTGTGATGATCGTTTTCATTGCTTTAGATGGCCTTGCATGGCATGGAAGTGACAGGAGACGCTCTGTTTCTTTCTCTACCTGACTTATTCATTGGGCATCCCTCCCTAAGTCACATCCATGCTATCACGACGTAAGAACGTGTTCATTCCTGGGGCTACCTGGGACACCTAGATCTACCTATCCATGGATCTCCATCTGGATCGTGGATCTTCTGGATCTAGTCTTCCCTAGATGGACACTTCGGCGGGTTCCCCATCTTGGCTCTTGTGAATGATGCTGCGATGGACCTGGGAGTGCAGACCTCTCTCTAGGTGAGATTCAGGTGTTCGTGTCCTTCGATGTATACCCCGAAGTGAGATTGTTGGCAGGATCCATCATTTCTCAACCACGACTCGTTTCTAAGTCCTTCTGAGGTGATCCGGTCGCTGCTGCTGCGGCTGCCGCTAAGTCGCTTCCGTCGCGTCCGACTCTGTGCGACCCCGTAGACGGCAGCCCGCCAGGCTCCCCCCTGTCCCTGGGGTTCTCCAGGCGAGAACGCTGGAGTGGGTTGCCACGGCCTTCTCCAATGCCTGGAAGGGAAGAGCGAAAGGGAAGTCGCTCAGTCGTGTTCGACTCTTCCCGACCCCATGGACTGCGGCCTACCGGGCTCCTCCGCCCACGGGAGTTTCCGGGCGAGGGGACTGGAGTGGGTTGCCATTGCCTTCTCCGGAGATCCGGGGAACGATCCGTTCTTTGCCCATAGACGCCGTGGGAATCAAAGCGACTGCATACGTCTTAGGGAAGACGGCGACGGCGACGACGACGACGACGACGACGACCCAAACGCTCCCGAGAGCACCGTGGAACCAGAGGGTGTGTCCGCGGGATGATTCCCCGGTGCCAGCTTTCCACGGCTCGTTCGCGTCCACACGCCCCCTGCGGTCGGCAGGTTGTTCGATAGACACGGAACCACGGTTGTCACGGGCCGGGGTTGCCTAGGTGCCGGTCGATCCCCAGATGAGTGGGGTGATGACAGAGTCCTTAGGGAACGGAGCGGAGACGCATAGAATGAGTTCCACGAGACGAGTGGGATGAGAAGAGAAGAACGAGGGGAAGTGGTGCCTGGGGAGCCAGACATGGTCGAACAGAAGAGAAAACGTGTCAGACGAGAGGGGAGAATGATTCCAAGTCCGTGGAGCAGCATGGGGGAGACAGGCCCAGGAGATGCGAGCAGAGGCTGGGGGCACGGCACACCTGGGCCGGTGAGCACGCAGGGAGCCGAGAGGGATGGCCGTGCGTCGCCTGCAGGTCCGCGCGGGCCGATCTCCAGAGCCCGGACTGTGAGGGATTTCGTGAGAACAGTCAGGCTCACGGGGCCCGAGGGTGACGTCTCCACGGTGCTCTCGGCACTGTACGGAGAGCTTCCCGCGCTTCCGACGGCACGGAGAGCTGGGGTTTCTTTAGGTGTATCTACAGAAGATTCAGGGAGCTTCCCGAGGGATAGGACTAGGTATTGGCCGATCGCGTCCGATCTTAGGCCGTCTCGCTGGATGATCATTGGCCGTCTTTGACGTCTGTGGGGGCGTGCTGGGTCTTCATGGCCGTGCAAGCTGTTCTCTCTCTGTGGAGAGAGGGGGCCGCTCTACGGTCGTGCGTCTGGGCTTCTCGTGGCTGTGGTTCCTCTTGGGGCGCGGGGGCACTGGGGCACGTGGGCTTCAGTGGCTGCTGGGTGTGGGCTCGACACTCGCAGCGGCCAGGATCTAGAACACAGACTCCATCACCGAGGCATATGGGCAGCGTGTGGGCTCTTCCCGGACCGGGGGTGAAACCCATGTCTCCTGCCTGGGCACGGGGTGGTTTGCCACGGGGCCCCCGGGGAAGCCCCGGTCCCGAACTCGAGGCGGATCTCTTGACGTCACCGCTTTTTCTTGGAGGGTTTCGAAACGGTCGGGCCAGGGAAAAGGACACAACCTGTACGTCCTTTCAATGGGATCCCTGAGGCCAGGAGGAGCCGTGCAGACGCCGATGAGGGAGGAAGGGGATGATGTCGCCTTTTGGTACGGTGAGGATCGGACTCGCAGTCCACGCTCCTGTTCCCACCGCTCCCCTCCGTGAACTGGAGTTCGAATCTCGATGGGCCTCTGAGCCCACACCTGGCTGGCCTCCATCATGCCGGGTTGACCTTCGGTTCTCACAAACCGGCACGCTTGCTGCCTCTCGACGTGTCCTAGAGAAGACGACATCGGATTCCATAGTAGATCAGCGTCTTGGACGAGCGACGGCACGACAGCCACAACAAGTGGGATGGATACACACAAACGTTGGTTTCTTTTGGACTATGAGCCCACCTCTGTTCGTGTGTGTGTGTGTGTGTGTGTGTGTGTGTGTGTGTCTGTGAGAGAGAGAGAGAGAGAGAGAGAGAGAGAGAGAGAGAGGCCTTTGTGGTTCTAAAGCAAGAAGCACTGAGGAGTGAAGACATTCTTGAACGAACATATTTTCCTTCATTTCAGTCGTGATGGTGCCATGATTTGGAGGACGACGTGGACTGTTTCGGGGTAGATGATTTTAGAAGGCTGTGAAGGGACTTCCCTGCCTGGTGGTCCAGTGGTGAAGAATCCACCTGCCGAGGAGGCAGGGGACAGGGTGTTTTCGATCGATCCCTGATCCGGGAAGATGCCGCCGGGCTCCGGGCAGGTTCGATACGAACCTACAGAACGGACAGTGCCAGGCGTGAAGGCGAGGGCAGACGGACGGGGGACTCTGGACGAGGATGACTGACACGGACGGACACGGACGTCTCCGTGTAGGTGGGTCGTGGCCGGCACGCTCCTCTGGGGCAGGATGTTCCTAGGACCGTTGGGGAGCGTGCGCGCGCGCGTGCGCGTGGGAGGAGCAGGGGACCGAAGGGCATTCTCTGTCCTCTCTGCTCCACGGGGCCCGCGGGACCCTAATCGGCTCCAAGAGAGGATGCCTCCGATGGAAAGACAAACCCACACGTGAGGGACCCTCCCTTCTGGTTCACTTGGATTCTGAGAGCGTGACGGTCAGGTGCACTCAACGCTCTGGATGTCTGTGCTTCCTGAGATCCCGGCCTACTCACGGGAAGGACCCGTGGAAGCCGGATGAGATCTCCCTCTGCACGGCGGCGGCGGCTCCAGGGTGCACACGTTTCAGTGGCTACGGCTTGTGGACATCGCACCGAGAGCCTAACCCCCGGTGTGCCCGACGCCTGTGTCCACGATGGGTGAACAGTTCTAAGTGCGGGAAGCCCCAAACTTGCCACTGCCTGTTCGATCCGCAGGGACTCTGCGAAGAACAAACGTGCCCGGTCTCCTGACCGATTCCCCTTTTTGGAGCCAGCCTGGTGCGTGATCTCTTTTCCAGGCCTCAGGCACACACTGGCGCTGGGGAGCTGTGTCCCTGTTCCTCCTCCTCCTCCTCCTCTTCCTCCTCCTCCTCCTCCTCCTCCTCTCTGTCCCCACCCTTCCCCCCACACGCAGGCTCCCCCACCCCGCCTGGCCCCGGCCCGTCCGGGTCTCCCCCACCCGCAGACAAGGCCAGGAAAAACACGGTCCCCGAACGACGCAGCCGAGAAACAGTGGAAGTCCACTTGGATGCTGTTAGGAGACACCTGAGCAGACCTAGGCCAACACTGCCACCCCGTGTGGGGTGAGAGGCCAGCGCGAGAGGAGCTCGACAGTTCAGAGGAGGGGGAAGAGGAGCAGGAGGGGGAGAGGGCGGCGGGGGGTGGCGGTGGGGTGGGTTGGGGAGGGGAGGGACAGGCTGAAGCTGTCTCAGGGCGATGACGTGGATGAAAACGTTCCCCTTCAGAAGGGCGCTCCAAAGAGATCGTGGCGGCGGGACCTGGAGAGCACAAAGGGCTTCGTTTTGGAGGCTGATCTTCAAGCTGGGAGTGGGGTGGGGGGTGGGGGGTGGGGGGAGGGGGATCATCCAGACAGAGGAAAGACACCAGGCCCGAGAAGGCAAGAGAGATGCTTTACACAAGTGAATCGGATGCTTTTCTGTCCATGTGTTCCCTAATCACACTCTCACGGAAAGCCAGCCAGCCAGCCAGCCAGCCAGCCACCATCGTTTCGCTCCTTTTCTGTTCTCTACATTTTGAACGGCGAGTGAGCGAGAGAGTCTTCCAATGGTTTGAGAGGAGTTTGGAATGTCGTGGGACCATGGTACTTTTCAGCCATGGATGAACGTGACGGCTTCTTTTGTCCGCTTCGGCGTTCAGGGTTATCCCGAACTCCCCCTGCCGAGTGAGGCCTGTGTATCGCTGTGTGCTGGAGGACACCGTGCTGTCCACATCTTGATCTTGGACTGAACAAAGCCACCTTGGGGAGTGTGTTCGGTTGCTTGGCTTCGTTTCCTTTCCCTATGGCACTCACCTGACCGTCCTGTCCACTCTTGGGATCGTTCATCTCCCCCTCCCCCTCAAGGCAATCGGGTCCTTTTCTTTCTCCTCCTCCTCACCCTAGTTTCTCCCCCCCTCCCCCCCCTCCCCCCCCACACACAAGTCCCACTCTTCTCAAATAGACGTCTAACTGACTGCCAACCTTTTCTTTTGCCTTCTTTCCTTCCTTCCTTCTTTCCTTCCTTCCCTCCTTCTTCCTTTCCTTTTATTTTGGGGGGGGGGGGCCGGGGGGCGGGGGGCGTTCCCCCCTTTAATTTTCAGCTTGTACAGACGAGGTTTTCGTGTAGCACATGACACAGCGATCACCAGGATACATCTAGTTAGTGACTGTCCGTCACCACTTGGTGTCACGGCAAATGACATTTGCCATTTGGTGTCAAGACGTGCCCGCGACTCATGCATTTCATAAGTGGAAGGTTGCACCGCTTCGTCTGTCTCCCTCACCAGTGGCACTCACTCATTCTCTCCCACCCCCAACCCCCGCCCCTCCCTCCTCTGGCCAACCCCCACCCCCCCGACCCCCGTGTGTTCCTTTGTAGTATCTCTGAGCCTGTTTCTGTTTGGTTCTGTTCTGTTCACGGTGTATGGTTTGGTAGGTTCTGCATGGAAACGACTGATCTGAGGTATTTCATGTAGCATAATACCCTCTAAAGGTCTCTCCAGGTTCCTGCAGACTGTGAGATTTCATTCCCTTCTGGTGGTTGAGTCCCATTCCTGTGTGTGTGTGTGTGTGTGTGTGTGTGTGTGTGTGTGTGTGTGTGTGTGTCTGCATGCCCGTGTGCACGCGCGCACGTGAATAGATCCAGGCGTAGGCACACAGACAGAGTTCTAGCATGATGTGTGAACGGATGTCTACCTAGGGATAGGGGTCGATCCCTCACATACACACGTCCGTATCTTCTTTGTCCCCTCCCTCCGTGGGCACCCTGTGGAGTTGCTGGGTTGGGTCGAATGGGGGAATCTTTGGGGGAGGGTACATCGCAGGACTCTTTTCCCTAGGGATGTGGTTTCTCTGTCTGTGAGGCGCCAGGGGATGAGATCTGATCTCTCTGAGTCCGCCCACAGTTTTCTCAGCTGCAGAAAAGACGCGTTCGATCCATCAGGAGCCACTGTCCTCTGAGGGTTCGAACTTGCTGTCGTGAGAGCGATTCCCGGCTCCCGGGCCTTTCCCCTCCGAATGAGAAGGATCATTGTCCAGGGAAACGCCCCGGGGGGGGGGGGGGGGTGCTTCCGTGAGCCCGCCCCCACCCCCAGCAGCCCCAGCCCAGCCCAGCCCAGCCCAGCCCAGCCCTGCCGTGGATGTGTGTTCTCCCTTGTGCTTCTGGGTGTCTGTCTGTTCTACCTTTCTTTGGAAGGAAGGGGTCTGTTCGGGCCTCCTGCCCACTTCGCTCATCGGGGGTTGTTTCCCTTTTGGAGGTTGAGGTGTCTGACGCCTTGATCGGTGTTGGACAGAAAAGCCCCTTTTGCGATATGCTTGTGCTTTCCCCGTATATACGGGCGTGTGCGCGCACACGACAGACAGACAGACAGACAGACAGACACACACACACACACACGCGGATGTGTGTTTCCGTCCGGGTATGTACGTGTGTGTCTGTGAGTATATATATGTACGTATATACACCTATAGATAAACACACACGCGCGCACGTAGACATCCACGCAGACACATGGCTATAGATGCACACGTACACTGATGCATATGTCCACGTATGTATACACACGCGCGTTTGCGTACGTGTATACATGTGTGCGCATCTATGCACATCAACCTGTGTATAGGCACTCTGGATGCACGCGGGCACCTGTACATACGTACATGGGTGCACGTCTACGTGTGTGTGTGTATATATATATATATATGTACAGACACATACACACACGTGCGTATGTAGGCACATAGACACGCGTACGTCTGTGTGGATGTACATATGCTCTATGTAGACGTCTACGTATGCGTCCGTACGTATGCATACATGTGTACATACACGTGTGCACATACACACGCAGATATGTGTGTCTATGCAAGCATGCACGTATGGGTACGCATAGACGTGCATCCACACCTGTGCGCAGACATCACACGTATACACACGTGTGCATCTATATGCGTTGACACGTCCACATGTATTTGTATGTGTGTGCCTATGTATCCCGACGTCTCTGCACATGTGAGCACGTGTATTCACGCCTGTGTCTATCCGTGTACGTAGGTGTATAGAGGCCTCTGTATGCGTATATACACGCAAGCATACACGCACACTAGAAATGCCTAGGCATACACGTGCGCACACAGACACGTGCGTGTACGTGAGCATGCCCTTCGTACGTGTGTGTGTATACGCATGCGTGCACGTGTATATAGACGCGAATACGCGTGCATATACATATGTACACGCGTATATGCACATGTGTATGCATTCTCTGTCCCTCTCCCTCTCCCTCTCCCTGTCTCCCTCTCCCTGTCTCCCTCTCCCTCTCTCCCTCTCCCTCTCTCCCTCTCCCTCTCTCTCTCTGACTTTTAAGCTGCCAGGACAGTTCTACGACTTGACTTTCCTGCCTGGTGGTTTTGTTTCATTTCGTTCCTGAGCTACGTCAAAAAGGTATTTATTCATTGAGTTGGCTGTTGTCATGGGACCCGGGGTTTATTTAGTGGATCCCTATGGACCCGGTCCTCCTCACCAGCACGCCCCTCAACACCACCCCCCACCCCCCCGAGCCCCCACCCCTCCCGCCACCCCCCGCAGCCCTGCCACCGCCGCCCCCCCCCCCCCCACCAGACCTCCCGGGCCGTCCGCCTTTCCGGTGTTTGTGGCCAGTGAGTTTGAAATCCATGGTCTCCTGACCTCAAGTGCACTTTCCCCACCCACCCGCGCATGCTTGTGTGTGCTGTCTTTGGACTTTGTCACGGTGCCTCTACCCAGGTTGAGTTTTGTTTTCTCTTCTTGGGGGGTCCGAGTGTCTCCTTCTTTTCCTTTCTTGCTCCTAGGCTTGCGTGTCCGTGTCTGTGTCTGTGTGTCTGTGTCTGTGTCTGCTTTCGAAAGTCCTGCTTTGTTCTCTCAGCAGCGCTTGCCTGGTTTCGTTTTGCCGGTCCCTCCCTCCCTCCCTCCCTCCCTCCCTCCCTCCCGCCCCCCTCTTTCGGGGGCCCGGGGGGCCGGGGGTTCCTGGGATGTCACTGGTGCCCCTCTCTCCGCCCACCCCGCCCCGAGCCCCCGCCGCCCGCCTGCGTCTCCGTGGCATGTCCCCCCACCACCCTGGAATCGCGTGGGGGATCGCGTCTCTTTCGTGGCAGCCTCCAGGGGAGAGATCTCCCGGCTCCTCTCCCTTCCTCTGCGGCCGGGGTCGCGTCGCGTCGCGTCGCGTCGCTCGGCGGCGGAGGCTCCGGGCCGAGCTCGGGCGTTTGGGCGGCCGGCGCTGTGGCGTCCCCGGCGGCCGGCGACAGCGACCCGTCCTCGGGACGTTCGAGCCGGTTGTCGGGAGCCACCTGGCGGCCGCTTGTATATTGTCCCTCGTCCTCCGGAGCTTCGGCGAGCCCTTCAGGAGGGTTGTGACTCAGCAGCCGGGCCCGAGGCAGAGCTCTCAGTCACCGGCTACGCTGGCGGCGACAGTCCCGGTGGCGCCGAGGCCTAGGGACGTTCTGCTGTCGCCGGAGATTGGTTCTCTAGGTTTCTGAGGAGGGTGATCGTCGCGGCGCTCCGGGGCCGGGCTCTGGGGTGGCCGGACCGGGTCGACCAGCATCTCCCCGTGCCCCTGTGGCCGCGGAGACGGACCGGCCGGACCCTCCCAGGGACGGGCCGCCGCGGTGGGCAGGGAGAGGGTCTTCCCTGCCCGGAGCGCCTGGACTCGGGCTCGGCGGTCCGGACTCCTCCTGGGCCGCCCTCAGGAGCGTTTGCTTCGCCCTCGGCCCCGCTCCGGAGGTGGGGACCGGCCCGGACTGTGGCTTGGAGGTCGCCGGAGGGCGCACCTGGGTCCGGGCCCTCGGGTGCTTTCTGAACGAGGTGCTTTCCGCGTCGCACTCCGGAGGTGGGGACCCGCCCGCCGGAGTCGTGAGGGTTGACGGGGAGAGGCGGGCGCGTGTGCGGTCCCCACCCCCCCCCCCCAACCCCACCCCGTGGGGTCCGGTGGCCGAGGCGTCTCCCGGCACACATGCTGTTACTTTTTCAAAGTCTCGATGGGTTCGGAGACGGGGATGGACCGGACCCTGCTTCCGCGGGTGGCCGGGGAGGGCGCGCTCGACCCTTCAGCGTGCCCTCGTGGGTCTCGGTCGTCGGACGTGACTTTGTCTCACCCCTCCCCAACTCCCTGAATCCCGGTCAGGAGGTGGGGACCGGCTCGGGCCGTCCTGGGTGCCCCATCTAGGACGGTCTGGGCCCCGGGCGCGGTCCCTGGTCGGGGCCCGCTCGTCTCGTTGGAGGCGCCTCGCTGACGGTTCGTTCTTCTTGTTTCTTGATGCCCATTGAAGCCAAATCCCCTTTCGGAGACTCCGACGGACCGGTACCCCTACCGGTTTGGGCGAAGTGGGGAGGGCACCCCGGGCCAGCTCCCTCTCCCTTGGTGGGTGTCCGCGGCCCCACTTGGGCCACCACACGCCCCGTCCCCCTGCTCCCCTCCCCCCGGTCGACCAGATGAACCCGCCCCCCCCCCCCCCCCCCCCCCACGCAGAGAGCTCCGGGCCTGGTGTTTATGGGGTAGCGCTGGGGACAGGTGGCCGGGCCAAGGTTCCGGGGTTCCTCCATGCGAGTCGTGGATGGGCCCCGCTGTCGGCTGCTGTCATTTCGTCACCCTTAATGGGCCTTTTTTACCACCAGGTAAGTGCTGACACGGTCTCCTTCGGTGTCTGCCGCCGAGGACTTTGGGTCTCTAGATGCACGCGGGGCTCTGAGCCTTCGGGCCGCCAGCTGGTGCCCGGTTCGGCCCTTGCCGCTGGAGCCGCCCGCCTGGGCCTGTGCGCCGGCTCCCGTGCGGTGGTGGTGGTGGTGTCTAGCTGACCCGACCCGTGGTGCCACCTCCGGTCTCTGGGCGACCCGAGGGTGGCGGGGCGAGGCGCTGTGGGTCTTCTACCCTGTGCGCTCCCCGCTGCGGGCACCCGGTGAAGGCTGAGATGCGGCCCCCGCCCTATGGGCTCCGTGCCACGTGTCAGGCGTTCTCTTCCTGGGGTCGTGGGCCGCTCTCGCCTGAGGCGAGGTGGGGGGGCGGAGGTTGCCGGTGGGGCTTAAAGCGGGCCCCTCTGGTGACTGTCCTCGCCGCGCCTCCCCCCCTGCTCCACCTTGGCTCAACCGATCGATGTGGTGTGGTCGTGCTCTCCCGGGCCGGGCCTAAGCCGTGCCAGACGAGGGACGGGCGTTCCTGGTGAACGCGTCCGCTCTTCTCGGTCTGCTCACGGGGCCCCTCGCCTGTCTTTCCCCCCTGCCCGTCGTGGAGGGTGAGGAAGGCAGGAGTTGGGTTGCGGTCTCTGGCCCTGACCTTCGGTCTCCTGTCCCCCGCCTCGGGGCGTCAGTGGGGGCCGTGGGTCTGTTGACACAGCAGATGCTCTCGCTTCGCCTTCCCGGCGTGTGCTCTGCGAGCGGCTCTCCCCGCGGTGGGGAGGGCTCTGCCGCTGCTGCGCTGCGCGCCCCCCTCCCCGCGCGGGTGCGCGAGCGTCCCTCGGTGGTGCCCCTGGAGCGCTCCAGGTCGTCCCTCAGGTGCCTGAGGCCGAGCGGCGGTGTCGTTTCCCTTAACCCCGGTGTCCTCCTCGGGTCCCCGCCGCGGTGGTGTGTGTGCGTGTCCCGTGAGTGGCTCTCGTCGGGAGGAGGGGTCGAGGCGGTAGGAGAGGCGTGCCTGTGCTCCTCGTCGTGGAGGCTGACGGATGAGGCCTTGCAGGGGACGGGATGCGGGCTCTGCGCTGGCCGTGGCCGCGCAGGCGCGCTTGTGTTGGTGCCCCGCCTACCTGTACCGCAGACCCCTCCCGCCCAGCTGGGGACTGGCGGCTCGTGGAGCGCCTCCGCGGGCCCGAAGGAGAGAGACGATCCGGGTGAGGGGCGGCGCGCCCTCGGTGAGAAAGCCTTCTCTAGCGATCCGAGAGGGAGCCTTGGGGTACCGGACCCCCCAGCCGCTGCCCCTCCCGAGTGCGCGGTGGCCGCCGTGGCGGCTGCCAGAGCACGTGGGCAGAACACCCCCCCACCTCCCCTCTGGGGTTGGTGAGGGGGCGGGTGCGCCGGCCCCGCGGTTGGGGCCGTGTGCCGCTCGTTGCCTACCGCGGCCCGCGCCTCCCCCCTTCGAGTTGGGAGAGGGTCCCGCTGGGCCCCGCCGGGCGTCCGGCAGGTGGCGGGGGACCGGGGCGCGCGTTGTGCCGTGTGCGCGCGCGCGCGGTCGGCCCCCGCGGTGTGGTGAGCCTTGGGGCAAGGGCGGGGAGGTGTTGGGGGCGCGACGCCCGGTCGGCCCCGGCTTCCCCAGCCCCGTAGCCGTGGTGAGGGAGAGCCTATCGCGCCCGCCCTCTCCCCACGAGCCGCAGCCGGTGGCGGCGTGCGGTCACGGTCGGGGCCGCCTCGCTTGAGAGCGTGACCCCCAGGCTGTCGAGCCCCAGGGTGTCAGGCTAGATGGAAGACGGATCTGTCGAGGACGGATGGAGGAAGATGGGCCGGGCGGCACCCCGGCCCTGGTGGTGGGGCCGGGTCGTGGGGGCCCGCTCCGGGGATAGCCGGGACCGGTCGGCGTCCCAGGCGTGTCGCGGGACCGCCCTCGTGTGTGGGTGGCGGTGGGACCCCGCGCTGGTTTTCCTGGTGGCCCGGCCGTGTTCCCGGTGTTTTTCGGGTCCCCGGACGGCGCCCGCGCCCCTGTCCCGCGGCCCCCGCCGTGCGTGCTTGCCGGCCCCTCCCCGCCGCTGCCGGCCTCTCCTCCTCGCCCCGCGCGTGCGACCGCCCCGCGCTCCCGTCCCCTGTCTGGGACCCAGCCGGCCTCGCCTCACGTGGGTGTCGTCCCCCGGCCTCCGTCGGCCGGTGGCGTCCCCGAGGCGGGGCGGGGCGGGGGAGCCTTGCGCGTGTCGGGGACGGGGGTGGGCCGCCGGTGCGCGGCGGGAGAGCGTTCTCCCCGGCCGGCTGCGGCTCTCGGGTGTGTGTCGGTGGCGGTGGGCGTGAGCCCCCGTGAGGGTGTCGGGGGCGCCAGTCCGTCGTCCCGGGCGTGCCGTGGGACCGCCCCTGTGCTGGGAGGCCTCTGGCGGTGAGATCCCGCGGTGGGCCCCGGCGGCTGACTCGCGTTTCCCCCGCCCACGGGTCGCCTTGAGCCCTGCCCCTCGCGGTGGCGCGCGGCCACCCCGCCTCCACCGCCCGTTCCGTGGCGTTGGCCTCGCGTGGCCGCACCCCGTCGGTGCCCTTCTCCGTCTGTCCGTCCGCCTCAGTCCGCTCGCCGTCTGCCGCTCCCCGGGGCCGCGCCCTGGTGTG
>NW_026577958.1:0-99692 GCF_029407905.1 Bubalus kerabau
CTGGGCGCAGAGCTGGAGCTCCGCCGCTCTGGCAGCTCGCTCGGTCCTTCCCAGTAACAGGCCCGCAACCCCTCTCTTCTCTCCGGCGTGCTGGGAACCGGGCTTCCAGGCCTGGGCACAGAGCCCTTGCCCGGAGCTCTCTGCTCAGGGACTGGTTCCCCTGCGCTGGGGCTGTGCTCTCCCCAGCCCAAACGCACCGGGGAAGGCCCAAACCACATCCACACGACTCTACGCTGGGGGAGAGCTCCAGGGAAGCCCAGTCTGGCAGGCGCTTGCTGGGCACAAACGGAGGATCCCTCTGGCTGTGGTGCTGCCTCCCCCAGTCAGGGCGCTGGGACCCTGATTCCCTCCGCCCAGCGCTTAGTCTGGGCGGACAAGCAGCCGTTTGGGAATGCAGCCCTGGGCGCTCTCTTGGCCTGACAAAGAGCTCTGCTTGCGGAGGCTTTGGCAGTTTGCACACCCCCGGCCCCTGAGCCTTCTGCAAAGAGGCCTGGCTCCTAGATCCAAAGGGAAGGCCAGAGCGGAGCTGAGGCCAGCCAGGCGCCAGTCACGTCTCCCACACTCCCGCAGCCTGCTCCTTCCCAGGGGCGAGAACGCTAGAAGCTGGGAAGCGCTGGGCGAGGCTCGCCCAGGCCAGAGCAGCCTCTCGGCCGGGGCTGTGCGCTATCGCGCCTGGGCGCAGAGCTGGAGCTCCGCCGCTCTGGCAGCTCGCTCGGTCCTTCCCAGTAACAGGCCCGCAACCCCTCTCTTCTCTCCGGCGTGCTGGGAACCGGGCTTCCAGGCCTGGGCACAGAGCCCTTGCCCGGAGCTCTCTGCTCAGGGACTGGTTCCCCTGCGCTGGGGCTGTGCTCTCCCCAGCCCAAATGCACCGGGGAAGGCCCCAAACCACATCCACACGACTCTACGCTGGGGGAGAGCTCCAGGGAAGCCCAGTCTGGCAGGCGCTTGCTGGGCACAAACGGAGGATCCCTCTGGCTGTGGTGCTGCCTCCCCCAGTCAGGGGCGCTGGGACCCTGATTCCCTCCCGCCCAGCGCTTAGTCAGGGCGGACAAGCAGCCGTTTGGGAATGCAGCCCTGGGCGCTCTCTTTGCCTGACAAAGAGCTCTGCTTGCGGAGGCTTTGGCAGTTTGCACACCCCCGGCCCTGAGCCTTCTGCAAAGAGGCCTGGCTCCTAGATCCAAAGGGAAGGCCAGAGCGGAGCTGAGGCCAGCCAGGCGCCAGTCACGTCTCCCACACTCCCGCAGCCTGCTCCTTCCCGGGCGAGAACGCTAGAAGCTGGGAAGCGCTGGGCGAGGCTCGCCCAGGCCAGAGCAGCCTCTCGGCCGGGGCTGTGCGCTATCGCGCCTGGGCGCAGAGCTGGAGCTCCGCCGCTCTGGCAGCTCGCTCGGTCCTTCCCAGTAACAGGCCCGCAACCCCTCTCTCTCTCTCCAGCGTGCTGGGAACCGGGCTTCCAGGCCTGGGCACAGAGCCCTTGCCCGGAGCTCTGTGCTCAGGGACTGGTTCCCCTGCGCTGGGGCTGTGCTCTCCCCAGCCCAAATGCACCGGGGAAGGCCCCAAACCACATCCACACGACTCTACGCTGGGGGAGAGCTCCAGGGAAGCCCAGTCTGGCAGGCGCTTGCTGGGCACAAACGGAGGATCCTCTGGCTGTGGTGCTGCCTCCCCCAGCCAGGGGCGCTGGGACCCTGATTCCCTCCGCCCAGCGCTTAGTCTGGGCGGCCAAGCAACCGCTTGGGAAGGCAGCCTGTGCGCTCTATTTGCCTGACAAACAGCTCTGCTTGCGTGAGCCTTTGGCAGTTTGCACACCCCCGGCCCCTGAGCCTTCTGCAAAGAGGCCTGGCTCCTAGGTCCAAAGGGAAGGCCAGAGCGGAGCAGAGGCCAGCTAGGCGCCAGTCACGTCTCCCACACTCCCGCAGCCTGCTCCTTCCCGGGCGAGAACGCTAGAAGCTGGGAAGCGCTGGGCGAGGCTCGCCCAGGCCAGAGCAGCCTCTCGGCCGGGGCTGTGCGCTATCGCGCCTGGGCGCAGAGCTGGAGCTCCGCCGCTCTGGCAGCTCGCTCGGTCCTTCCCAGTAACAGGCCCGCAACCCCTCTCTTCTCTCCGGCGTGCTGGAACCGGGCTTCCAGGCCTGGGCACAGAGCCCTTGCCCGGAGCTCTCTGCTCAGGGACTGGTTCCCTGCGCTGGGGCTGTGCTCTCCCTAGCCCAAAGGCACCGGGGAAGGCCCCAAACCACATCCACACGACTCTACGCTGGGGGAGAGCTCCAGGGAAGCCCAGTCTGGCAGGCGCTTGCTGGGCACAAACGGAGGATCCCTCTGGCTGTGGTGCTGCCTCCCCCAGCCAGGGGCGCTGGGACCCTGATTCCTCCGCCCAGCGCTTAGTCTGGGCGGCCAAGCAACCGCTTGGGAAGGCAGCCCTGTGCGCTCTATTTGCCTGACAAACAGCTCTGCTTGCGTGAGCCTTTGGCAGTTTGCACACCCCCGGCCCCTGAGCCTTCTGCAAAGAGGCCTGGCTCCTAGGTCCAAAGGGAAGGCCAGAGCGGAGCAGAGGCCAGCTAGGCGCCAGTCACGTCTCCCACACTCCCGCAGCCTGCTCCTTCCCGGGCGAGAACGCTAGAAGCTGGGAAGCGCTGGGCGAGGCTCGCCCAGGCCAGAGCAGCCTCTCGGCCGGGCTGTGCGCTATCGCGCCTGGGCGCAGAGCTGGAGGTCCGCCGCTCTGGGCAGCTCGCTCGGTCCTTCCCAGTAACAGGCCCGCAACCCTCTCTTCTCTCCGGCGTGCTGGGAACCGGGCTTCCAGGCCTGGGCACAGAGCCCTTGCCCGGAGCTCTCTGCTCAGGGACTGGTTCCCCTGCGCTGGGGCTGTGCTCTCCCCAGCCCAAACGCACTGGGAAGGCCCCAAACCACATCCACACGACTCTACGCTGGGGGAGAGCTCCAGGGAAGCCCAGTCTGGCAGGCGCTTGCTGGCACAAACGGAGGATCCCACTGGCTGTGGTGCTGCCTCCCCAAGCCAGGGGCGTTGGGACCCTGATTCCCTCCGCCCAGCCCTTAATCTGGGGGACAAGCAACCGCTTGGGAATGCAGCCCTGGGCGCTCTCTTTGCCTGACAAAGAGCTCTGCTTGCGGGAGGCTTTGGCAGTTTGCACACCCCGGCCCCTGAACCTTCTGCAAAGAGGCCTGGCTCCTAGGTCCAAAGGGAAGGCCAGAGCGGAGCTGAGGCCAGCCAGGCGCCAGTCACGTCTCCCACACTCCCGCAGCCTGCTCCTTCCCGGGCGAGAACGCTAGAAGCTGGGAAGCGCTGGGCGAGGCTCGCCCAGGCCAGAGCAGCCTCTCGGCCGGGGCTCTGCGCTATCGCGCCTGGGCGCAGAGCTGGAGCTCCGCCGCTCTGGCAGCTCGCTCGGTCCTTCCCAGTAACAGGCCCGCAACCCCTCTCTTCTCTCCGGCGTGCTGGGAACCGGGCTTCCAGGCCTGGCACAGAGCCCTTGCCCGGAGCTCTCTGCTCAGGGACTGGTCCCCTGCGCTGGGGCTGTGCTCTCCCCAGCCCAAACGCACCGGGGAAGGCCCCAAACCACATCCACACGACTCTACCCTGGGGGAGAGCTCCAGGGAAGCCCAGTCTGGCAGGCGCTTGCTGGGCACAAACGGAGGATCCCTCTGGCTGTGGTGCTGCCTCCCCCAGTCAGGGGCGCTGGACCCTGATTCCCTCCGCCCAGCGCTTAGTCAGGGCGGACAAGCAGCCGTTTGGGAATGCAGCCCTGGGCGCTCTCTTTGCCTGACAAAGAGCTCTGCTTGCGGGACGCTTTGGCAGTTTGCACACCCCCGGCCCCTGAGCCTTCTGCAAAGAGGCCTGGCTCCTAGATCCAAAGGGAAGGCCAGAGCGGAGCTGAGGCCAGCCAGGCGCCAGTCACGTCTCCCACACCCCCGCAGCCTGCTCCTTCCCGGGCGAGAACGCTAGAAGCTGGGAAGCGCTGGGCGAGGCTCGCCCAGGCCAGAGCAGCCTCTCGGCCGGGGCTGTGCGCTATCGCGCCTGGGCGCAGAGCTGGAGCTCCGCCGCTCTGGCAGCTCGCTCGGTCCTTCCCAGTAACAGGCCCGCAACCCCTCTCTTCTCTCCGGCGTGCTGGGAACCGGGCTTCCAGGCCTGGGCACAGAGCCCTTGCCCGGAGCTCTCTGCTCAGGGACTGGTTCCCCTGCGCTGGGGCTGTGCTCTCCCCAGCCCAAACGCACCGGGGAAGGCCCCAAACCACATCCACACGACTCTACGCTGGGGGAGAGCTCCAGGGAAGCCCAGTCTGGCAGGCGCTTGCTGGGCACAAACGGAGGATCCCTCTGGCTGTGGTGCTGCCTCCCACAGCCAGGGGCGCTGGGACCCTGATTCCCTCCGCCCAGCGCTTAGTCTGGGCGGCCAAGCAACCGCTTGGGAAGGCAGCCCTGTGCGCTCTATTTGCCTGACAAACAGCTCTGCTTGCGTGAGCCTTTGGCAGTTTGCACACCCCCGGCCCCTGAGCCTTCTGCAAAGAGGCCTGGCTCCTAGGTCCAAAGGGAAGGCCAGAGCGGAGCAGAGGCCAGCTAGGCGCCAGTCACGTCTCCCACACTCCCGCAGCCTGCTCCTTCCCGGGCGAGAACGCTAGAAGCTGGGAAGCGCTGGGCGAGGCTCGCCCAGGCCAGAGCAGCCTCTTGGCCGGGGATGTGCGCTATCGCGCCTGGGCGCAGAGCTGGAGCTCCGCCGCTCTGGCAGCTCGCTCGGTCCTTCCCAGTAACAGGCCCGCAACCCCTCTCTTCTCACCGGCGTGCTGGGAACCGGGCTTCCAGGCCTGGGCACAGAGCCCTTGCCCGGAGCTCTCTGCTCAGGGACTGGTTCCCCTGCGCTGGGGCTGTGCTCTCCCCAGCCGAAACGCACCGGGGAAGGCCCCAAACCACATCCACACGACTCTACGCTGGGGGAGAGCTCCAGGGAAGCCCAGTCTGGCAGGCGCTTGCTGGGCACAAACGGAGGATCCCTCTGGCTGTGGTGCTGCCTCCCACAGCCAGGGGCGCTGGGACCCTGATTCCCTCCGCCCAGCGCTTAGTCTGGGCGGCCAAGCAACCGCTTTGGAAGGCAGCCCTGTGCGCTGTATTTGCCTGACAAAGAGCTCTGCTTGCGGGAGGCTTTGGCAGTTTGCACACCCCCGGCCCCTGAGCCTTCTGCAAAGAGGCCTGGCTCCTAGGTCCAAAGGGAAGGCCAGAGCGGAGCAGAGGCCAGCCAGGCGCCAGTCACGTCTCCCACACTCCCGCAGCCTGCTCCTTCCCGGGCGAGAACGCTAGAAGCTGGGAAGCGCTGGGCGAGGCTCGCCCAGGCCAGAGCAGCCTCTCGGCCGGGGCTGTGCGCTATCGCGCCTGGGCGCAGAGATGGAGCTCCGCCGCTCTGGCAGCTCGCTCGGTCCTTCCCAGTAACAGGCCCGCAACCCCTCTCTTCTCTCCGGCGTGCTGGGAACCGGGCTTCCAGGCCTGGGCACAGAGCCCTTGCCCGGAGCTCTCTGCTCAGGGACTGGTTCCCTTGCGCTGGGGCTGTGCTCTCCCCAGACCAAACGCACCGGGGAAGGCCCCAAACCACATCCACACGACTCTACGCTGGGGGAGAGCTCCAGGGAAGCCCAGTCTGGCAGGCGCTTGCTGGGCACAAACGGAGGATCCCTCTGGCTGTGGTGCTGCCTCCCCCAGTCAGGGGCGCTGGGACCCTGATTCCCTCCGCCCAGCGCTTAGTCTGGGCGGACAAGCAGCCGTTTGGGAATGCAGCCCTGGGCGCTCTCTTGGCCTGACAAAGAGCTCTGCTTGCGGGAGGCTTTGGCAGTTTGCACACCCCCGGCCCCTGAGCCTTCTGCAAAGAGGCCTGGCTCCTAGATCCAAAGGGAAGGCCAGAGCGGAGCTGAGGCCAGCCAGGCGCCAGTCACGTCTCCCACACTCCCTCAGCCTGCTCCTTCCCGGGCGAGAACGCTAGAAGCTGGGAAGCGCTGGGCGAGGCTCGCCCAGGCCAGAGCAGCCTCTCGGCCGGGGCTCTGCGCTATCGCGCCTGGGCGCAGAGCTGGAGCTCCGCCGCTCTGGCAGCTCGCTCGGTCCTTCCCAGTAACAGGCCCGCAACCCCTCTCTTCTCTCCGGCGTGCTGGGAACCGGGCTTCCAGGCCTGGGCACAGAGCCCTTGCCCGGAGCTCTCTGCTCAGGGACTGGTTCCCCTGCGCTGGGGCTGTGCTCTCCCCAGCCCAAACGCACCGGGGAAGGCCCCAAACCACATCCACACGACTCTACGCTGGGGGAGAGCTCCAGGGAAGCCCAGTCTGGCAGGCGCTTGCTGGGCACAAACGGAGGATCCCTCTGGCTGTGGTGCTGCCTCCCCCAGCCAGGGGCGCTGGGACCCTGATTCCCTCCGCCCAGCGCTTAGTCTGGGCGGCCAAGCAACCGCTTGGGAAGGCAGCCCTGGGCGCTCTCTTTGCCTGACAAAGAGCTCTGCTTGCGGGAGGCTTTGGCAGTTTGCACACCCCCGGCCCCTGAGCCTTCTGCAAAGAGGCCTGGCTCCTAGGTCCAAAGGGAAGGCGAGAGCGGAGCTGAGGCCAGCCAGGCGCCAGTCACGTCTCCCACACTCCCGCAGCCTTCTCCTTCCCGGGCGAGAACGCTAGAAGCTGGGAAGCGCTGGGCGAGGCTCGCCCAGGCCAGAGCAGCCTCTCGGGCGGGGCTCTGCGCTATCGCGCCTGGGCGCAGAGCTGGAGCTCCGCCGCTCTGGCAGCTCGCTCGGTCCTTCCCAGTAACAGGCCCGCAACCCCTCTCTTCTCTCCGGCGTGCTGGGAACCGGGCTTCCAGGCCTGGGCACAGAGCCCTTGCCCGGAGCTCTCTGCTCAGGGACTGGTTCCCCTGCGCTGGTTCTGTGCTCTCCCTAGCCCAAACGCACTGGGGAAGGCCGGAAACCACATCCACACGACTCTACGCTGGGGGAGAGCTCCAGGGAAGCCCAGTCTGGCAGGCACTTGATGGGCACAAACGGAGGATCCCTCTGGCTGTGGTGCTGCCTCCCCCAGCCAGGGGCGCTGGGACCCTGATTCCCTCCGCCCAGCGTTTCGTCTGGGCAGCCAAGCAACCGCTTGGGGATGCAGCCCTGGGCGCTCTCTTTGCCTGACAAAGAGCTCTGCTTGCGGGAGGCTTTGGCAGTTTGCACATACCCGGCCCCTGAGCCTTCTGCAAAGAGGCCTGGCTCCTAGGTCCAAAGGGAAGGCGAGAGCGGAGCTGAGGCCAGCCAGGCGCCAGTCACGTCTCCCACACTCCCGCAGCCTGCTCCTTCCCGGGCGAGAACGCTAGAAGCTGGGAAGCGCTGGGCGAGGCTCGCCCAGGCCAGAGCAGCCTCTCGGGCGGGGCTGTGCGCTATCGCGCCTGGGCGCAGAGCTGGAGCTCCGCCGCTCTGGCAGCTCGCTCGGTCCTTCCCAGTAACAGGCCCGCAACCCCTCTCTTCTCTCCGGCGTGCTGGGAACCGGGCTTCCAGGCCTGGGCACAGAGCCCTTGCCCGGAGCTCTCTGCTCAGGGACTGGTTCCCCTGCGCTGGGGCTGTGATCTCCCTAGCCCAAACTCACCGGGGAAGGCCCCAAACCACATCCACACGACTCTACGCTGGGGGAGAGCTCCAGGGAAGCCCAGTCTGGCAGGCGCTTGCTGGGCACAAACGGAGGATCCCTCTGGCTGTGGTGCTGCCTCCCCCAGCCAGGGGCGCTGGGACCCTGATTCCCTCCGCCCAGCGCTTAGTCTGGGCGGCCAAGCAACCGCTTGGGAAGGCAGCCCTGGGCGCTCTCTTTGCCTGACAAAGAGCTCTGCTTGCGGGAGGGTTTGGCAGTTTGCACACCCCCGGCCCCTGAGCCTTCTGCAAAGAGGCCTGGCTCCTAGGTCCAAAGGGAAGGCCAGAGCGGAGCTGAGGCCAGCCAGGCGCCAGTCACGTCTCCCACACTCCCGCAGCCTGCTCCTTCCCGGGCGAGAACGCTAGAAGCTGGGAAGCGCTGGGCGAGGCTCGCCCAGGCCAGAGCAGCCTCTCGGCCGGGGCTGTGCGCTATCGCGCCTGGGCGCAGAGCTGGAGCTCCGCCGCTCTGGCAGCTCGCTCGGTCCTTCCCAGTAACAGGCCCGCAACCCCTCTCTTCTCTCCGGCGTGCTGGGAACCGGGCTTCCAGGCCTGGGGACAGAGCCCTTGCCCGGAGCTCTCTGCTCAGGGACTGGTTCCCCTGCGCTGGGGCTGTGCTCTCCCCAGCCCAAACGCACCGGGGAAGGCCCCAAACCACATCCACACGACTCTACGCTGGGGGAGAGCTCCAGGGAAGCCCAGTCTGGCAGGCGCTTGCTGGGCACAAACGGAGGATCCCTCTGGCTGTGGTGCTGCCTCCCCCAGTCAGGGGCGCTGGGACCCTGATTCCCTCCGCCCAGCGCTTAGTCTGGGCGGACAAGCAGCCGTTTGGGAATGCAGCCCTGGGCGCTCTCTTGGCCTGACAAAGAGCTCTGCTTGCGGGAGGCTTTGGCAGTTTGCACACCCCCGGCCCCTGAGCCTTCTGCAAAGAGGCCTGGCTCCTAGATCCAAAGGGAAGGCCAGAGCGGAGCTGAGGCCAGCCAGGCGCCAGTCACGTCTCCCACACTCCCGCAGCCTGCTCCTTCCCGGGCGAGAACGCTAGAAGCTGGGAAGCGCTGGGCGAGGCTCGCCCAGGCCAGAGCAGCCTCTTGGCCGGGGCTGTGCGCTATCGCGCCTGGGCGCAGAGCTGGAGCTCCGCCGCTCTGGCAGCTCGCTCGGTCCTTCCCAGTAACAGGCCCGCAACCCCTCTCTTCTCTCCGGCGTGCTGGGAACCGGGCTTCCAGGCCTGGGCACAGAGCCCTTGCCCGGAGCTCTCTGCTCAGGGACTGGTTCCCCTGCGCTGGGGCTGTGCTCTCCCCAGCCCAAACGCACCGGGGAAGGCCCCAAACCACATCCACACGACTCTACGCTGGGGGAGAGCTCCAGGGAAGCCCAGTCTGGCAGGCGCTTGCTGGGCACAAACGGAGGATCCCTCTGGCTGTGGTGCTGCCTCCCCCAGTCAGGGGCGCTGGGACCCTGATTCCCTCCGCCCAGCGCTTAGTCTGGGCGGACAAGCAGCCGTTTGGGAATGCAGCCCTGGGCGCTCTCTTGGCCTGACAAAGAGCTCTGCTTGCGGGAGGCTTTGGCAGTTTGCACACCCCCGGCCCCTGAGCCTTCTGCAAAGAGGCCTGGCTCCTAGATCCAAAGGGAAGGCCAGAGCGGAGCTGAGGCCAGCCAGGCGCCAGTCACGTCTCCCACACTCCCGCAGCCTGCTCCTTCCCGGGCGAGAACGCTAGAAGCTGGGAAGCGCTGGGCGAGGCTCGCCCAGGCCAGAGCAGCCTCTCGGGCGGGGCTGTGCGCTATCGCGCCTGGGCGCAGAGCTGGAGCTCCGCCGCTCTGGCAGCTCGCTCGGTCCTTCCCAGTAACAGGCCCGCAACCCCTCTCTTCTCTCCGGCGTGCTGGGAACCGGGCTTCCAGTCCTGGGCACAGAGCCCTTGCCCGGAGCTCTCTGCTCAGGGACTGGTTCCCCTGCGCTGGGGCTGTGCTCTCCCCAGCCCAAATGCACCGGGGAAGGCCCCAAACCACATCCACACGACTCTACGCTGGGGGAGAGCTCCAGGGAAGCCCAGTCTGGCAGGCGCTTGCTGGGCACAAACGGAGGATCCCTCTGGCTGTGGTGCTGCCTCCCCCAGTCAGGGGCGCTGGGACCCTGATTCCCTCCGCCCAGCGCTTAGTCAGGGCGGACAAGCAGCCGTTTGGGAATGCAGCCCTGGGCGCTCTCTTTGCCTGACAAAGAGCTCTGCTTGCGGGAGGCTTTGGCAGTTTGCACACCCCCGGCCCCTGAGCCTTCTGCAAAGAGGCCTGGCTCCTAGATCCAAAGGGAAGGCCAGAGCGGAGCTGAGGCCAGCCAGGCGCCAGTCACGTCTCCCACACTCCCGCAGCCTGCTCCTTCCCGGGCGAGAACGCTAGAAGCTGGGAAGCGCTGGGCGAGGCTCGCCCAGGCCAGAGCAGCCTCTCGGCCGGGGCTGTGCGCTATCGCGCCTGGGCGCAGAGCTGGAGCTCCGCCGCTCTGGCAGCTCGCTCGGTCCTTCCCAGTAACAGGCCCGCAACCCCTCTCTTCTCTCCAGCGTGCTGGGAACCGGGCTTCCAGGCCTGGGCACAGAGCCCTTGCCCGGAGCTCTCTGCTCAGGGACTGGTTCCCCTGCGCTGGGGCTGTGCTCTCCCCAGCCCAAATGCACCGGGGAAGGCCCCAAACCACATCCACACGACTCTACGCTGGGGGAGAGCTCCAGGGAAGCCCAGTCTGGCAGGCGCTTGCTGGGCACAAACGGAGGATCCCTCTGGCTGTGGTGCTGCCTCCCCCAGCCAGGGGCGCTGGGACCCTGATTCCCTCCGCCCAGCGCTTAGTCTGGGCGGCCAAGCAACCGCTTGGGAAGGCAGCCCTGTGCGCTCTATTTGCCTGACAAACAGCTCTGCTTGCGTGAGCCTTTGGCAGTTTGCACACCCCCGGCCCCTGAGCCTTCTGCAAAGAGGCCTGGCTCCTAGGTCCAAAGGGAAGGCCAGAGCGGAGCAGAGGCCAGCTAGGCGCCAGTCACGTCTCCCACACTCCCGCAGCCTGCTCCTTCCCGGGCGAGAACGCTAGAAGCTGGGAAGCGCTGGGCGAGGCTCGCCCAGGCCAGAGCAGCCTCTCGGCCGGGGCTGTGCGCTATCGCGCCTGGGCGCAGAGCTGGAGCTCCGCCGCTCTGGCAGCTCGCTCGGTCCTTCCCAGTAACAGGCCCGCAACCCCTCTCTTCTCTCCGGCGTGCTGGGAACCGGGCTTCCAGGCCTGGGCACAGAGCCCTTGCCCGGAGCTCTCTGCTCAGGGACTGGTTCCCCTGCGCTGGGGCTGTGCTCTCCCTAGCCCAAAGGCACCGGGGAAGGCCCCAAACCACATCCACACGACTCTACGCTGGGGGAGAGCTCCAGGGAAGCCCAGTCTGGCAGGCGCTTGCTGGGCACAAACGGAGGATCCCTCTGGCTGTGGTGCTGCCTCCCCCAGCCAGGGGCGCTGGGACCCTGATTCCCTCCGCCCAGCGCTTAGTCTGGGCGGCCAAGCAACCGCTTGGGAAGGCAGCCCTGTGCGCTCTATTTGCCTGACAAACAGCTCTGCTTGCGTGAGCCTTTGGCAGTTTGCACACCCCCGGCCCCTGAGCCTTCTGCAAAGAGGCCTGGCTCCTAGGTCCAAAGGGAAGGCCAGAGCGGAGCAGAGGCCAGCTAGGCGCCAGTCACGTCTCCCACACTCCCGCAGCCTGCTCCTTCCCGGGCGAGAACGCTAGAAGCTGGGAAGCGCTGGGCGAGGCTCGCCCAGGCCAGAGCAGCCTCTCGGCCGGGGCTGTGCGCTATCGCGCCTGGGCGCAGAGCTGGAGGTCCGCCGCTCTGGCAGCTCGCTCGGTCCTTCCCAGTAACAGGCCCGCAACCCCTCTCTTCTCTCCGGCGTGCTGGGAACCGGGCTTCCAGGCCTGGGCACAGAGCCCTTGCCCGGAGCTCTCTGCTCAGGGACTGGTTCCCCTGCGCTGGGGCTGTGCTCTCCCCAGCCCAAACGCACTGGGGAAGGCCCCAAACCACATCCACACGACTCTACGCTGGGGGAGAGCTCCAGGGAAGCCCAGTCTGGCAGGCGCTTGCTGGGCACAAACGGAGGATCCCACTGGCTGTGGTGCTGCCTCCCCAAGCCAGGGGCGTTGGGACCCTGATTCCCTCCGCCCAGCCCTTAGTCTGGGGGGACAAGCAACCGCTTGGGAATGCAGCCCTGGGCGCTCTCTTTGCCTGACAAAGAGCTCTGCTTGCGGGAGGCTTTGGCAGTTTGCACACCCCCGGCCCCTGAACCTTCTGCAAAGAGGCCTGGCTCCTAGGTCCAAAGGGAAGGCCAGAGCGGAGCTGAGGCCAGCCAGGCGCCAGTCACGTCTCCCACACTCCCGCAGCCTGCTCCTTCCCGGGCGAGAACGCTAGAAGCTGGGAAGCGCTGGGCGAGGCTCGCCCAGGCCAGAGCAGCCTCTCGGCCGGGGCTGTGCGCTATCGCGCCTGGGCGCAGAGCTGGAGCTCCGCCGCTCTGGCAGCTCGCTCGGTCCTTCCCAGTAACAGGCCCGCAACCCCTCTCTTCTCTCCGGCGTGCTGGGAACCGGGCTTCCAGGCCTGGGCACAGAGCCCTTGCCCGGAGCTCTCTGCTCAGGGACTGGTTCCCCTGCGCTGGGGCTGTGCTCTCCCCAGCCCAAACGCACCGGGGAAGGCCCCAAACCACATCCACACGACTCTACGCTGGGGGAGAGCTCCAGGGAAGCCCAGTCTGGCAGGCGCTTGCTGGGCACAAACGGAGGATCCCTCTGGCTGTGGTGCTGCCTCCCCCAGTCAGGGGCGCTGGGACCCTGATTCCCTCCGCCCAGCGCTTAGTCAGGGCGGACAAGCAGCCGTTTGGGAATGCAGCCCTGGGCGCTCTCTTTGCCTGACAAAGAGCTCTGCTTGCGGGACGCTTTGGCAGTTTGCACACCCCCGGCCCCTGAGCCTTCTGCAAAGAGGCCTGGCTCCTAGATCCAAAGGGAAGGCCAGAGCGGAGCTGAGGCCAGCCAGGCGCCAGTCACGTCTCCCACACTCCCGCAGCCTGCTCCTTCCCGGGCGAGAACGCTAGAAGCTGGGAAGCGCTGGGCGAGGCTCGCCCAGGCCAGAGCAGCCTCTCGGCCGGGGCTGTGCGCTATCGCGCCTGGGCGCAGAGCTGGAGCTCCGCCGCTCTGGCAGCTCGCTCGGTCCTTCCCAGTAACAGGCCCGCAACCCCTCTCTTCTCTCCGGCGTGCTGGGAACCGGGCTTCCAGGCCTGGGCACAGAGCCCTTGCCCGGAGCTCTCTGCTCAGGGACTGGTTCCCCTGCGCTGGGGCTGTGCTCTCCCCAGCCCAAACGCACCGGGGAAGGCCCCAAACCACATCCACACGACTCTACGCTGGGGGAGAGCTCCAGGGAAGCCCAGTCTGGCAGGCGCTTGCTGGGCACAAACGGAGGATCCCTCTGGCTGTGGTGCTGCCTCCCACAGCCAGGGGCGCTGGGACCCTGATTCCCTCCGCCCAGCGCTTAGTCTGGGCGGCCAAGCAACCGCTTGGGAAGGCAGCCCTGTGCGCTCTATTTGCCTGACAAACAGCTCTGCTTGCGTGAGCCTTTGGCAGTTTGCACACCCCCGGCCCCTGAGCCTTCTGCAAAGAGGCCTGGCTCCTAGGTCCAAAGGGAAGGCCAGAGCGGAGCAGAGGCCAGCTAGGCGCCAGTCACGTCTCCCACACTCCCGCAGCCTGCTCCTTCCCGGGCGAGAACGCTAGAAGCTGGGAAGCGCTGGGCGAGGCTCGCCCAGGCCAGAGCAGCCTCTTGGCCGGGGCTGTGCGCTATCGCGCCTGGGCGCAGAGCTGGAGCTCCGCCGCTCTGGCAGCTCGCTCGGTCCTTCCCAGTAACAGGCCCGCAACCCCTCTCTTCTCACCGGCGTGCTGGGAACCGGGCTTCCAGGCCTGGGCACAGAGCCCTTGCCCGGAGCTCTCTGCTCAGGGACTGGTTCCCCTGCGCTGGGGCTGTGCTCTCCCCAGCCGAAACGCACCGGGGAAGGCCCCAAACCACATCCACACGACTCTACGCTGGGGGAGAGCTCCAGGGAAGCCCAGTCTGGCAGGCGCTTGCTGGGCACAAACGGAGGATCCCTCTGGCTGTGGTGCTGCCTCCCACAGCCAGGGGCGCTGGGACCCTGATTCCCTCCGCCCAGCGCTTAGTCTGGGCGGCCAAGCAACCGCTTTGGAAGGCAGCCCTGTGCGCTGTATTTGCCTGACAAAGAGCTCTGCTTGCGGGAGGCTTTGGCAGTTTGCACACCCCCGGCCCCTGAGCCTTCTGCAAAGAGGCCTGGCTCCTAGGTCCAAAGGGAAGGCCAGAGCGGAGCAGAGGCCAGCCAGGCGCCAGTCACGTCTCCCACACTCCCGCAGCCTGCTCCTTCCCGGGCGAGAACGCTAGAAGCTGGGAAGCGCTGGGCGAGGCTCGCCCAGGCCAGAGCAGCCTCTCGGCCGGGGCTGTGCGCTATCGCGCCTGGGCGCAGAGATGGAGCTCCGCCGCTCTGGCAGCTCGCTCGGTCCTTCCCAGTAACAGGCCCGCAACCCCTCTCTTCTCTCCGGCGTGCTGGGAACCGGGCTTCCAGGCCTGGGCACAGAGCCCTTGCCCGGAGCTCTCTGCTCAGGGACTGGTTCCCCTGCGCTGGGGCTGTGCTCTCCCCAGACCAAACGCACCGGGGAAGGCCCCAAACCACATCCACACGACTCTACGCTGGGGGAGAGCTCCAGGGAAGCCCAGTCTGGCAGGCGCTTGCTGGGCACAAACGGAGGATCCCTCTGGCTGTGGTGCTGCCTCCCCCAGTCAGGGGCGCTGGGACCCTGATTCCCTCCGCCCAGCGCTTAGTCTGGGCGGACAAGCAGCCGTTTGGGAATGCAGCCCTGGGCGCTCTCTTGGCCTGACAAAGAGCTCTGCTTGCGGGAGGCTTTGGCAGTTTGCACACCCCCGGCCCCTGAGCCTTCTGCAAAGAGGCCTGGCTCCTAGATCCAAAGGGAAGGCCAGAGCGGAGCTGAGGCCAGCCAGGCGCCAGTCACGTCTCCCACACTCCCTCAGCCTGCTCCTTCCCGGGCGAGAACGCTAGAAGCTGGGAAGCGCTGGGCGAGGCTCGCCCAGGCCAGAGCAGCCTCTCGGCCGGGGCTCTGCGCTATCGCGCCTGGGCGCAGAGCTGGAGCTCCGCCGCTCTGGCAGCTCGCTCGGTCCTTCCCAGTAACAGGCCCGCAACCCCTCCCTTCTCTCCGGCGTGCTGGGAACCGGGCTTCCAGGCCTGGGCACAGAGCCCTTGCCCGGAGCTCTCTGCTCAGGGACTGGTTCCCCTGCGCTGGGGCTGTGCTCTCCCCAGCCCAAACGCACCGGGGAAGGCCCCAAACCACATCCACACGACTCTACGCTGGGGGAGAGCTCCAGGGAAGCCCAGTCTGGCAGGCGCTTGCTGGGCACAAACGGAGGATCCCTCTGGCTGTGGTGCTGCCTCCCCCAGCCAGGGGCGCTGGGACCCTGATTCCCTCCGCCCAGCGCTTAGTCTGGGCGGCCAAGCAACCGCTTGGGAAGGCAGCCCTGGGCGCTCTCTTTGCCTGACAAAGAGCTCTGCTTGCGGGAGGCTTTGGCAGTTTGCACACCCCCGGCCCCTGAGCCTTCTGCAAAGAGGCCTGGCTCCTAGGTCCAAAGGGAAGGCGAGAGCGGAGCTGAGGCCAGCCAGGCGCCAGTCACGTCTCCCACACTCCCGCAGCCTTCTCCTTCCCGGGCGAGAACGCTAGAAGCTGGGAAGCGCTGGGCGAGGCTCGCCCAGGCCAGAGCAGCCTCTCGGGCGGGGCTCTGCGCTATCGCGCCTGGGCGCAGAGCTGGAGCTCCGCCGCTCTGGCAGCTCGCTCGGTCCTTCCCAGTAACAGGCCCGCAACCCCTCTCTTCTCTCCGGCGTGCTGGGAACCGGGCTTCCAGGCCTGGGCACAGAGCCCTTGCCCGGAGCTCTCTGCTCAGGGACTGGTTCCCCTGCGCTGGTTCTGTGCTCTCCCTAGCCCAAACGCACTGGGGAAGGCCGGAAACCACATCCACACGACTCTACGCTGGGGGAGAGCTCCAGGGAAGCCCAGTCTGGCAGGCACTTGATGGGCACAAACGGAGGATCCCTCTGGCTGTGGTGCTGCCTCCCCCAGCCAGGGGCGCTGGGACCCTGATTCCCTCCGCCCAGCGTTTCGTCTGGGCAGCCAAGCAACCGCTTGGGGATGCAGCCCTGGGCGCTCTCTTTGCCTGACAAAGAGCTCTGCTTGCGGGAGGCTTTGGCAGTTTGCACATACCCGGACCCTGAGCCTTCTGCAAAGAGGCCTGGCTCCTAGGTCCAAAGGGAAGGCGAGAGCGGAGCTGAGGCCAGCCAGGCGCCAGTCACGTCTCCCACACTCCCGCAGCCTGCTCCTTCCCGGGCGAGAACGCTAGAAGCTGGGAAGCGCTGGGCGAGGCTCGCCCAGGCCAGAGCAGCCTCTCGGGCGGGGCTGTGCGCTATCGCGCCTGGGCGCAGAGCTGGAGCTCCGCCGCTCTGGCAGCTCGCTCGGTCCTTCCCAGTAACAGGCCCGCAACCCCTCTCTTCTCTCCGGCGTGCTGGGAACCGGGCTTCCAGGCCTGGGCACAGAGCCCTTGCCCGGAGCTCTCTGCTCAGGGACTGGTTCCCCTGCGCTGGGGCTGTGATCTCCCTAGCCCAAACTCACCGGGGAAGGCCCCAAACCACATCCACACGACTCTACGCTGGGGGAGAGCTCCAGGGAAGCCCAGTCTGGCAGGCGCTTGCTGGGCACAAACGGAGGATCCCTCTGGCTGTGGTGCTGCCTCCCCCAGCCAGGGGCGCTGGGACCCTGATTCCCTCCGCCCAGCGCTTAGTCTGGGCGGCCAAGCAACCGCTTGGGAAGGCAGCCCTGGGCGCTCTCTTTGCCTGACAAAGAGCTCTGCTTGCGGGAGGGTTTGGCAGTTTGCACACCCCCGGCCCCTGAGCCTTCTGCAAAGAGGCCTGGCTCCTAGGTCCAAAGGGAAGGCCAGAGCGGAGCTGAGGCCAGCCAGGCGCCAGTCACGTCTCCCACACTCCCGCAGCCTGCTCCTTCCCGGGCGAGAACGCTAGAAGCTGGGAAGCGCTGGGCGAGTCTCGCCCAGGCCAGAGCAGCCTCTCGGCCGGGGCTCTGCGCTATCGCGCCTGGGCGCAGAGCTGGAGCTCCGCCGCTCTGGCAGCTCGCTCGGTCCTTCCCAGTAACAGGCCCGCAACCCCTCTCTTCTCTCCGGCGTGCTGGGAACCGGGCTTCCAGGCCTGGGCACAGAGCCCTTGCCCGCAGCTCTCTGCTCAGGGACTGGTTCCCCTGCGCTGGGGCTGTGCTCTCCCCAGCCCAAACGCACCGGGGAAGGCCCCAAACCACATCCACACGACTCTACGCTGGGGGAGAGCTCCAGGGAAGCCCAGTCTGGCAGGCGCTTGCTGGGCACAAACGGAGGATCCCTCTGGCTGTGGTGCTGCCTCCCCCAGCCAGGGGCGCTGGGACCCTGATTCCCTCCGCCCAGCGCTTAGTCTGGGCGGCCAAGCAACCGCTTTGGAATGCAGCCCTGGGCGTTCTCTTTGCCTGACAAAGAGCTCGGCTTGCGGGAGGCTTTGGCAGTTTGCACACCCCCGACCCATGAGCCTTCTGCAAAGAGGCCTGGCTCCTAGGTCCAAAGGGAAGGCGAGAGCGGAGCTGAGGCCAGCCAGGCGCCAGTCACGTCTCCCACACTCCCGCAGCCTGCTCCTTCCCGGGCGAGAACGCTAGAAGCTGGGAAGCGCTGGGCGAGGCTCGCCCAGGCCAGAGCAGCCTCTCGGCCGGGGCTCTGCGCTATCGCGCCTGGGCGCAGAGCTGGAGCTCCGCCGCTCTGGCAGCTCGCTCGGTCCTTCCCAGTAACAGGCCCGCAACCCCTCTCTTCTCTCCGGCGTGCTGGGAACCGGGCTTCCAGGCCTGGGCACAGAGCCCTTGCCCGGAGCTCTCTGCTCAGGGACTGGTTCCCCTGTGCTGGGGCTGTGCTCTCCCTAGCCCAAACGCACCGGGGAAGGCCCCAAACCACATCCACACGACTCTACGCTGGGGGAGAGCTCCAGGGAAGCCCAGTCTGGCAGGCGCTTGCTGGGCACAAACGGAGGATCCCTCTGGCTGTAGTGCTGCCTCCCCCAGCCAGGGGCGCCGGGACCCTGATTCCCTCCGCCAGCGCTTAGTCTGGGCGGCCAAGCAACCGCTTGGGAAGGCAGCCCTGGGCGCTCTCTTTGCCTGACAAAGAGCTCTGCTTGCGCGAGGCTTTGGCAGTTTGCACACCCCCGGTCCCTGAGCCTTCTGCAAAGAGGCCTGGCTCCTAGGTCCAAAGGGAAGGCCAGAGCGGAGCTGAGGCCTGCCAGGCACCAGTCACGTCTCCCACAATCCCGCAGCCTGCTCCTTCCCGGGCGAGAACGCTAGAAGCTGGGAAGCGCTGGGCGAGGCTCGCCCAGGCCAGAGCAGCCTCTCGGGCGGGGCTGTGCGCTATCGCGCCTGGGCGCAGAGCTGGAGCTCCGCCGCTCTGGCAGCTCGCTCGGTCCTTCCCAGTAACAGGCCCGCAACCCCTCTCTTCTCTCCAGCGTGCTGGGAACCGGGCTTCCAGGCCTGGGCACAGAGCCCTTGCCCGGAGCTCTCTGCTCAGGGACTGGTTCCCCTGCGCTGGGGCTGTGCTCTCCCTAGCCCAAACGCACCGGGGAAGGCCCCAAACCACATCCACACGACTCTACGCTGGGGGAGAGCTCCAGGGAAGCCCAGTCTGGCAGGCGCTTGCTGGGCACAAACGGAGGATCCCTCTGGCTGTGGTGCTGCCTCCCCCAGCCAGGGGCGCTGGGACCCTGATTCCCTCCGCCCAGCGCTTCGTCTGGGCGGCCAAGCAACCGCTTGGGAAGGCAGCCCTGGGCGCTCTCTTTGCCTGACAAAGAGCTCTGCTTGCGCGAGGCTTTGGCAGTTTGCACACCCCTGGCCCCTGAGCCTTCTGCAAAGAGGCCTGGCTCCTAGGTCCAAAGGCAAGGCCAGAGCGGAGCTGAGGCCAGCCAGGCGCCAGTCACGTCTCCCACACTCCCGCAGCCTGCTCCTTCCCGGGCGAGAACGCTAGAAGCTGGGAAGCGCTGGGCGAGGCTCGCCCAGGCCAGAGCAGCCTCTCGGCCGGGGCTCTGCGCTATCGCGCCTGGGCGCAGAGCTGGAGCTCCGCCGCTCTGGCAGCTCGCTCGGTCCTTCCCAGTAACAGGCCCGCAACCCCTCTCTTCTCTCCGGCGTGCTGGGAACCGGGCTTCCAGGCCTGGGCACAGAGCCCTTGCCCGGAGCTCTCTGCTCAGGGACTGGTTCCCCTGCGCTGGGGCTGTGCTCTCCCTAGCCCAAACGCACCGGGGAAGGCCCCAAACCACATCCACACGACTCTACGCTGGGGGAGAGCTCCAGGGAAGGCCAGTCTGGCAGGCGCTTGCTGGGCACAAACGGAGGATCCCTCTGGCTGTGGTGCTGCCTCCCCCAGCCAGGGGCGCTGGGACCCTGATTCCCTCCGCCCAGCGCTTAGTCTGGGCGGCCAAGCAACCGCTTGGGAAGGCAGCCCTGGGCGCTCTCTTTGCCTGACAAAGAGCTCTGCTTGCGCGAGGCTTTGGCAGTTTGCACACCCCCGGCCCCTGAGCCTTCTGCAAAGAGGCCTGGCTCCTAGGTCCAAAGGGAAGGCCAGAGCGGAGCTGAGGCCTGCCAGTCGCCAGTCACGTCTCCCACAATCCCGCAGCCTGCTCCTTCCCGGGCGAGAACGCTAGAAGCTTGGAAGCGCTGGGCGAGGCTCGCCCAGGCCAGAGCAGCCTCTCGGTCGGGGCTGTGCGCTATCGCGCCTGGGCGCAGAGCTGGAGCTCCGCCGCTCTGGCAGCTCGCTCGGTCCTTCCCAGTAACAGGCCCGCAACCCCTCTCTTCTCTCCGGCGTGCTGGGAAGCGGGCTTCAAGGCCTGGGCACAGAGCCATTGCCCGGAGCTCTCTGCTCAGGGACTGGTTCCCCTGCGCTGGGGCTGTGCTCTCCCTAGCCCAAACGCACCGGGGAAGGCCCCAAACCACATCCACATGACTCTACGCTGGGGGAGAGCTCCAGGGAAGCCCAGTCTGGCACGCGCTTGCTGGGCACAAACGGAGGATCCCTCTGGCTGTGGTACTGCCTCTCCCAGCCAGGGGCGCTGGGACCCTGATTCCCTCCGCCCAGCGCTTAGTCTGGGCGGCCAGGAAACCACTTGGGAAGGCAGCCCTGGGCGCTCTCTTTGCCTGATAAAGAGCTCTGCTTGCGCGAGGCTTTGGCAGTTTGCACACACCCGGCCCCTGAGCCTTCTGCAAAGAGGCCTGGCTCCTAGGTCCAAAGGCAAGGCCAGAGCGGAGCTGAGGCCAGCCAGGCGCCAGTCACGTCTCCCACACTCCCGAAGCCTGCTCCTTCCCGGGCGAGAACGCTAGAAGCTGGGAAGCGCTGGGCGAGGCTCGCCCAGGCCAGAGCAGCCTCTCGGCCGGGGCTGTGCGCTATCGCGCCTGGGCGCAGAGCTGGAGCTCCGCCGCTCTGGCAGCTCGCTCGGTCCTTCCCAGTAACAGGCCCGCAACCCCTCTCTTCTCTCCGGCGTGCTGGGAACCGGGCTTCCAGGCCTGGGCACAGAGCCCTTGCCCGGAGCTCTCTGCTCAGGGACTGGTTCCCCTGCGCTGGGGCTGTGCTCTCCCTAGCCCAAACGCACCGGGGAAGGCCCCAAACCACATCCACACGACTCTACGCTGGGGGAGAGCTCCAGGGAAGCCCAGTCTGGCAGGCGCTTGCTGGGCACAAACGGAGGATCCCTCTGGCTGTGGTGCTGCCTCCCCCAGCCAGGGGCGCTGGGACCCTGATTCCCTCCGCCCAGCGCTTAGTCTGGGCGGCCAAGAAACCGCTTGGGAAGGCAGCCCTGGGCGCTCTCTTTGCCTGATAAAGAGCTCTGCTTGCGCGAGGCTTTGGCAGTTTGCACAACCCTGGCCCCTGAGCCTTCTGCAAAGAGGCCTGGCTCCTAGGTCCAAAGGGAAGGCCAGAGCGGAGCTGAGGCCAGCCAGGCGCCAGTCACGTCTCCCACACTCCCGCAGCCTGCTCCTTCCCGGGCGAGAACGCTAGAAGCTGGGAAGCGCTGGGCGAGGCTCGCCCAGGCCAGAGCAGCCTCTCGGCCGGGGCTCTGCGCTATCGCGCCTGGGCGCAGAGCTGGAGCTCCGCCGCTCTGGCAGCTCGCTCGGTCCTTCCCAGTAACAGGCCCGCAACCCCTCTCTTCTCTCTGGCGTGCTGGGAACCGGGCTTCCAGGCCTGGGCACAGAGCCCTTGCCCGGAGCTCTCTGCTCAGGGACTGGTTCCCCTGCGCTGGGGCTGTGTTCTCCCTAGCCCAAACACACCGGGGAAGGCCCCAAACCACATCCACACGACTCTACGCTGGGGGAGAGCTCCAGGGAAGCCCAGTCTGGCAGGCGCTTGCTGGGCACAAACGGAGGATCCCTCTGGCTGTGGTGCTGCCTCCCCCAGCCAGGGGCGCTGGGACCCTGATTCCCTCCGCCCAGCGCTTAGTCTGGGCGGCCAAGCAACCGCTTGTGAATGCAGCCCTGGGCGCTCTATTTGCCTGAAAAAAGCTCTGCTTGCGGGAGGCTTTGGCAGTTTGCACACCCTCGGCCCCTGAGCCTTCTGCAAAGAGGCCTGGCTCCTAGGTCCAAAGGGAAGGCCAGAGCGGAGCTGAGGCCAGCCAGGCGCCAGTCACGTCTCCCACACTCCCGCAGCCTACTCCTTCCCGGGCGAGAACGCTAGAAGCTGGGAAGCGCTGGGCGAGGCTCGCCCAGGCCAGAGCAGCCTCTCGGCCGGGGCTGTGCGCTATCGCGCCTGGGCGCAGAGCTGGAGCTCCGCCGCTCTGGCAGCTCGCTCGGTCCTTCCCAGTAACAGGCCCGCAACCCCTCTCTTCTCTCCGGCGTGCTGGGAACCGGGCTTCCAGGCCTGGGCACAGAGCCCTTGCCCGGAGCTCTCTGCTCAGGGACTGGTTCCCCTGCGCTGGGGCTGTGCTCTCCCCAGCCCAAACGCACCGGGGAAGGCCCCAAACCACATCCACACGACTCTACGCTGGGGGAGAGCTCCAGGGAAGCCCAGTCTGGCAGGCGCTTGCTGGGCACAAACGGAGGATCCCTCTGGCTGTGGTGCTGCCTCCCCCAGCCAGGGGCGCTCGGACCCTGATTCCCTCCGCCCAGCGCTTAGTCTGGGCGGCCAAGCAACCGCTTGGGAAGGCAGCCCTGGGCGCTCTCTTTGCCTGACAAAGAGCTCTGCTTGCGCGAGGCTTTGGCAGTTTGCACACCCCCGGCCCCTGAGCCTTCTGCAAAGAGGCCTGGCTCCTAGGTCCAAAGGGAAGGCCAGAGCGGAGCTGAGGCCAGCCAGGCGCCAGTCACGTCTCCCACACTCCCGCAGCCTGCTCCTTCCCGGGCGAGAACGCTAGAAGCTGGGAAGCGCTGGGCGAGGCTCGCCCAGGCCAGAGCAGCCTCTCGGCCGGGGCTCTGCGCTATCGCGCCTGGGCGCAGAGCTGGAGCTCCGCCGCTCTGGCAGCTCGCACGGTCCTTACCAGTAACAGGCCCTCAACCCCTCTCTTCTCTCCGGCGTGCTGGGAACCGGGCTTCCAGGCCTGGGCACCCAGCCCTTGCCAGGAGCTCTCTGCTCAGGGACTGGTTCCCCTGTGCTGGGGCTGTGCTCTCCCTAGCCCAAACGCACCGGGGAGGGCCCCAAACCACATCCACACGACTCTACGCTGGGGGAGAGCTCCAGGGAAGCCCAGTCTGGCAGGCGCTTGCTGGGCACAAACGGAGGATCCCTCTGGCTGTGGTGCTGCCTCCCCCAGCCAGGGGCGCTGGGACCCTGATTCCCTCCGCCCAGCGCTTAGTCTGGGCGTCCAAGCAACCGCTTGGGAAGGCAGCCCTGGGCGCTCTCTTTGCCTGACAAAGAGCTCTGCTTGCGCGAGGCTTTGGCAGTTTGCACACCCCCGGCCCCTGAGCCTTCTGCAAAGAGGCCTGGCTCCTAGGTCCAAAGGGAAGGCCAGAGCGGAGCTGAGGCCTGCCAGTCGCCAGTCACGTCTCCCACACTCCCGCAGCCTGCTTCTTCCCGGGCGAGAACGCTAGAAGCTGGGAAGCGCTGGGCGAGGCTCGCCCAGGCCAGAGCAGCCTCTCCGTCGGGGCTGTGCGCTATCGCGCCTGGGCCCAGAGCTGGAGCTCAGCCGCTCTGGCAGCTCGCTCGGTCCTTCCCAGTAACAGGCCCGCAACCCCTCTCTTCTCTCCGGCGTGCTGGGAACCGGGCTTCCAGGCCTGGGCACAGAGCCCTTGCCCGGAGCTCTCTGCTCAGGGACTGGTTCCCCTGCGCTGGGGCTGTGCTCTCCCTAGCCCAAACGCACCGGGGAAGCCCCCAAACCACATCCACACGACTCTACGCTGGGGGAGAGCTCCAGGGAAGCCCAGTCTGGCACGCGCTTGCTGGGCACAAACGGAGGATCCCTCTGGCTGTGGTGCTGCCTCTCCCAGCCAGGGGCGCTGGGACCCTGATTCCCTCCGCCCAGCGCTTAGTCTGGGCGGCCAAGAAACCGCTTGGGAAGGCAGCCCTGGGCGCTCTCTTTGCCTGACAAAGAGCTCTGCTTGCGAGAGGCTTTGGCAGTTTGCACACCCCCGGCCCCTGAGCCTTCTGCAAAGACGCCTGGCTCCTAGGTCCAAAGGCAAGGCCAGAGCGGAGCTGAGGCCAGCCAGGCGCCAGTCACGTCTCCCACACTCCCGCAGCCTGCTCCTTCCCGGGCGAGAACGCTAGAAGCTGGGAAGCGCTGGGCGAGGCTCGCCCAGGCCAGAGCAGCCTCTCGGCCGGGCCTGTGCGCTATCGCGTCTGGGCGCAGAGCTGGAGCTCCGCCGCTCTGGCAGCTCGCTCGGTCCTTCCCAGTAACAGGCCCGCAACCCCTCTCTTCTCTCCGGCGTGCTGGGAACCGGGCTTCCAGGCCTGGGCACAGAGCCCTTGCCCGGAGCTCTCTGCTCAGGAACTGGTTCCCCTGCGCTGGGGCTGTGCTCTCCCTAGCCCAAACGCACCGGGGAAGGCCCCAAAGCACATCCACACGACTCTACGCTGGGGGAGAGCTCCAGGGAAGCCCAGTCTGGCAGGCGCTTGCTGGGCACAAACGGAGGATCCCTCTGGCTGTGGTGCTGCCTCCCCCAGCCAGGGGCGCTGGGACCCTGATTCCCTCCACCCAGCGCTTCGTCTGGGCGGCCAAGCAACCGCTTGGGAAGGCAGCCCTGGGCGCTCTCTTTGCCTGACAAAGAGCTCTGCTTGCGCGAGGCTTTGGCAGTTTGCACACCCCCGGCCCCTGAGCCTTCTGCATAGAGGCCTGGCTCCTAGGTCCAAAGGGAAGGCCAGAGCGGAGCTGAGGCCAGCCAGGCGCCAGTCACGTCTCCCACACTCCCGCAGCCTGCTCCTTCCCGGGCGAGAACGCTAGAAGCTGGGAAGCGCGGGGCGAGGCTCGCCCAGGCCAGAGTAGCCTCTCGGCCGGGGCTCTGCACTATCGCGCCTGGGCGCAGAGCTGGAGCTCAGCCGCTCTGGCAGCTCGCTAGGTCCTTCTCAGTAACAGGCCCGCAACCCCTCTCTTCTCTCCGACGTGCTGGGAACCGGGCTTCCAGGCCTGGGCACAGAGCCCTTGCCCGGAGCTCTCTGCTCAGGGACTGGTTCCCCTGCGCTGGGGCTGTGCTCTCCCTAGCCCAAACGCACCGGGGAAGGCCCCAAACCACATCCACACGACTCTACGCTGGGGGAGAGCTCCAGGGAAGCCCAGTCTGGCACGCGCTTGCTGGGCACAAACGGAGGATCCCTCTGGCTGTGGTGCTGCCTCCCCCAGCCAGGAGCGCTGGGACCCTGATTCCCTCCGCCCAGCGCTTAGTCTGGGCGGCCAAGAAACCGCTTGGGGGGGGAGCCCTGGGCGCTCTCTTTGCCTGACAAAGAGCTCTGCTTGCGCGAGGCTTTGGCAGTTTGCACACCCCCGGCCCCTGAGCCTTCTGCAAAGAGGCCTGTCTCCTAGGTCCAAAGGGAAGGCCAGAGCGGAGCTGAGGCCAGCCAGGCGCCAGTCACGTCTCCCACACTCCCGCAGCCTGCTCCTTCCCGGGCGAGAACGCTAGAAGCTGGGAAGCGCTGGGCGAGGCTCGCCCAGGCCAGAGCAGCCTCTCGGCCGGGGCTCTGCGCTATCGCGCCTGGGCGCAGAGCTGGAGCTCCGCCGCTCTGGCAGCTCGCTCGGTCCTTCCCAGTAACAGGCCCGCAACCCCTCTCTTCTCTCCGGCGTGCTGGGAACCGGGCTTCCAGGCCTGGGCACAGAGCCCTTGCCCGGAGCTCTCTGCTCAGGGACTGGTTCCCCTGCGCTGGGGCTGTGCTCTCCCTAGCCCAAACGCACCGGGGAAGGCCCCAAACCACATCCACACGACTCTACGCTGGGGGAGAGCTCCAGGGAAGCCCAGTCTGGCAGGCGCTTGCTGGGCACAAACGGAGGATCCCTCTGGCTGTGGTGCTGCCTCCCCCAGCCAGGGGCCCTGGGACCCTGATTCCCTCCGCCCAGCGCTTAGTCTGGGCGGCCAAGAAACCGCTTGGGAAGGCAGCCCTGGGCGCTCTCTTTGCCTGATAAAGAGCTCTGCTTGCGCGAGGCTTTGGCAGTTTGCACACCCCTGGCCCCTGAGCCTTCTGCAAAGAGGCCTGGCTCCTAGGTCCAAAGGGAAGGCCAGAGCGGAGCTGAGGCCAGCCAGGCGCCAGTCACGTCTCCCACACTCCCGCAGCCTGCTCCTTCCCGGGCGAGAACGCTAGAAGCTGGGAAGCGCTGGGCGAGGCTCGCCCAGGCCAGAGCAGCCTCTCGGCCGGGGCTGTGCGCTATCGCGCCTGGGCGCAGAGCTGGAGCTCCGCCGCTCTGGCAGCTCGCTCGGTCCTTCCCAGTAACAGGCCCGCAACCCCTCTCTTCTCTCCGGCGTGCTGGGAACCGGGCTTCCAGGCCTGGGCACAGAGCCCTTGCCCGGAGCTCTCTGCTCAGGGACTGGTTCCCCTGCGCTGGGGCTGTGCTCTCCCCAGCCCAAACGCACCGGGGAAGGCCCCAAACCACATCCACACGACTCTACGCTGGGGGAGAGCTCCAGGGAAGCCCAGTCTGGCAGGCGCTTGCTGGGCACAAACGGAGGATCCCTCTGGCTGTGGTGCTGCCTCCCCAAGCCAGGGGCGCTGGGACCCTGATTCCCTCCGCCCAGCGCTTCGTGTGGGCAGACAAGCAACCGCTTGGGAATGCAGCCCTGGGTGCTCTCTTTGCCTGACAAAGAGCTCTGCTTGCGGGAGGCTTTGGCAGTTTGCACACCCCCGGCCCCTGAGCCTTCTGCAAAGAGGCCTGGCTCCTAGGTCCAAAGGGAAGGCCAGAGCGGAGCTGAGGCCAGCCAGGCGCCAGTCACGTCTCCCACACTCCCGCAGCCTGCTCCTTCCCGGGCGAGAACGCTAGAAGCTGGGAAGCGCTGGGCGAGGCTCGCCCAGGCCAGAGCAGCCTCTCGGCCGGGGCTCTGCGCTATCGCGCCTGTGCGCAGAGCTGGAGCTCCGCCGCTCTGGCAGCTCGCACGGTCCTTACCAGTAACAGGCCCTCAACCCCTCTCTTCTCTCCGGCGTGCTGGGAACCGGGCTTCCAGGCCTGGGCACCCAGCCCTTGCCAGGAGCTCTCTGCTCAGGGACTGGTTCCCCTGTGCTGGGGCTGTGCTCTCCCTAGCCCAAACGCACCGGGGAGGGCCCCAAACCACATCCACACGACTCTACGCTGGGGGAGAGCTCCAGGGAAGCCCAGTCTGGCAGGCGCTTGCTGGGCACAAACGGAGGATCCCTCTGGCTGTGGTGCTGCCTCCCCCAGCCAGGGGCGCTCGGACCCTGATTCCCTCCGCCCAGCGCTTAGTCTGGGCGGCCAAGCAACCGCTTGGGAAGGCAGCCCTGGGCGCTCTCTTTGCCTGACAAAGAGCTCTGCTTGCGCGAGGCTTTGGCAGTTTGCACACCCCCGGCCCCTGAGCCTTCTGCAAAGAGGCCTGGCTCCTAGGTCCAAAGGGAAGGCCAGAGCGGAGCTGAGGCCTGCCAGTCGCCAGTCACGTCTCCCACAATCCCGCAGCCTGCTTCTTCCCGGGCGAGAACGCTAGAAGCTGGGAAGTGCTGGGCGAGGCTCGCCCAGGCCAGAGCAGCCTCTCCATCGGGGCTGTGCGCTATCGCGCCTGGGCGCAGAGCTGGAGCTCAGCCGCTCTGGCAGCTCGCTCGGTCCTTCCCAGTAACAGGCCCGCAACCCCTCTCTTCTCTCCAGCGTGCTGGGAACCGGGCTTCCAGGCCTGGGCACAGAGCCCTTGCCCGGAGCTCTCTGCTCAGGGACTGGTTCCCCTGCGCTGGGGCTGTGCTCTCCCTAGCCCAAACGCACCGGGGAAGCCCCCAAACCACATCCACACGACTCTACGCTGGGGGAGAGCTCCAGGGAAGCCCAGTCTGGCACGCGCTTGCTGGGCACAAACGGAGGATCCCTCTGGCTGTGGTGCTGCCTCTCCCAGCCAGGGGCGCTGGGACCCTGATTCCCTCCGCCCAGCGCTTAGTCTGGGCGGCCAAGAAACCGCTTGGGAAGGCAGCCCTGGGCGCTCTCTTTGCCTGACAAAGAGCTCTGCTTGCGCGAGGCTTTGGCAGTTTGCACACCCCCGGCCCCTGAGCCTTCTGCAAAGAGGCCTGGCTCCTAGGTCCAAAGGCAAGGCCAGAGCGGAGCTGAGGCCAGCCAGGCGCCAGTCACGTCTCCCACACTCCCGCAGCCTGCTCCTTCCCGGGCGAGAACGCTAGAAGCTGGGAAGCGCTGGGCGAGGCTCGCCCAGGCCAGAGCAGCCTCTCGGCCAGGGCTGTGCGCTATCGCGACTGGGCGCAGAGCTGGAGCTCCGCCGCTCTGGCAGCTCGCTCGGTCCTTCCCAGTAACAGGCCCTCAACCCCTCTCTTCTCTCCGGCGTGCTGGGAACCGGGCTTCCAGGCCTGGGCACAGAGCCCTTGCCCGGAGCTCTCTGCTCAGGGACTGGTTCCCCTGCGCTGGGGCTGTGCTCTCCCTAGACCAAACGCACCGGCGAAGGCCCCAAACCACATCCACACGACTCTACGCTGGGGGAGAGCTCCAGGGAAGCCCAGTCTGGCAGGCGCTTGCTGGGCACAAACGGAGGATCCCTCTGGCTGTGGTGCTGCCTCCCCCAGCCAGGGGCCCTGGGACCCTGATCCCTCCGCCCAGCGCTTAGTCTGGGCGGCCAAGCAACCGCTTGGGAAGGCAGCCCTGGGCGCTCTCTTTGCCTGACAAAGAGCTCTGCTTGCGCGAGGCTTTGGCAGTTTGCACACCCCCGGCCCCTGAGCCTTCTGCAAAGAGGCCTGGCTCCTAGGTCCAAAGGGAAGGCCAGAGCGGAGCTGAGGCCTGCCAGTCGCCAGTCACGTCTCCCACAATCCCGCAGCCTGCTTCTTCCCGGGCGAGAACGCTAGAAGCTGGGAAGCGCTGGGCGAGGCTCGCCCAGGCCAGAGCAGCCTCTCCGTCGGGGCTGTGCGCTATCGCGCCTGGGCGCAGAGCTGGAGCTCAGCCGCTCTGGCAGCTCGCTCGGTCCTTCCCAGTAACAGGCCCGCAACCCCTCTCTTCTCTCCGGCGTGCTGGGAACCGGGCTTCCAGGCCTGGGCACAGAGCCCTTGCCCGGAGCTCTCTGCTCAGGGACTGGTTCCCCTGCGCTGGGGCTGTGCTCTCCCTAGCCCAAACGCACCGGGGAAGCCCCCAAACCACATCCACACGACTCTACGCTGGGGGAGAGCTCCAGGGAAGCCCAGTCTGGCACGCGCTTGCTGGGCACAAACGGAGGATCCCTCTGGCTGTGGTGCTGCCTCTCCCAGCCAGGGGCGCTGGGACCCTGATTCCCTCCGCCCAGCGCTTAGTCTGGGCGGCCAAGAAACCGCTTGGGAAGGCAGCCCTGGGCGCTCTCTTTGCCTGACAAAGAGCTCTGCTTGCGCGAGGCTTTGGCAGTTTGCACACCCCCGGCCCCTGAGCCTTCTGCAAAGACGCCTGGCTCCTAGGTCCAAAGGCAAGGCCAGAGCGGAGCTGAGGCCAGCCAGGCGCCAGTCACGTCTCCCACACTCCCGCAGCCTGCTCCTTCCCGGGCGAGAACGCTAGAAGCTGGGAAGCGCTGGGCGAGGCTCGCCCAGGCCAGAGCAGCCTCTCGGCCGGGGCTCTGCGCTATCGCGCCTGGGCGCAGAGCTGGAGCTCCGCCGCTCTGGCAGCTCGCTCGGTCCTTCCCAGTAACAGGCCCGCAACCCCTCTCTTCTCTCCGGCGTGCTGGGAACCGGGCTTCCAGGCCTGGGCACAGAGCCCTTGCCCGGAGCTCTCTGCTCAGGGACTGGTTCCCCTGTGCTCGGGCTGTGCTCTCCCTAGCCCAAACGCACCGGGGAAGGCCCCAAACCACATCCACACGACTCTACGCTGGGGGAGAGCTCCAGGGAAGCCCAGTCTGGCACGCGCTTGCTGGGCACAAACGGAGGATCCCTCTGGCTGTGGTGCTGCCTCTCCCAGCCAGGGGCGCTGGGACCCTGATTCCCTCCGCCCAGCGCTTAGTCTGGGCGGCCAAGAAACCGCTTGGGAAGGCAGCCCTGGGCGCTCTCTTTGCCTGATAAAGAGCTCTGCTTGCGCGAGGCTTTGGCAGTTTGCACACCCCCGGCCCCTGAGCCTTCTGCAAAGAGGCCTGGCTCCTAGGTCCAAAGGGAAGGCCAGAGCGGAGCTGAGGCCAGCCAGGCGCCAGTCACGTCTCCCACACTCCCGCAGCCTGCTCCTTCCCGGGCGAGAACGCTAGAAGCTGGGAAGCGCTGGGCGAGGCTCGCCCAGGCCAGAGCAGCCTCTCGGCCGGGGCTCTGCGCTATCGCGCCTGGGCGCAGAGCTGGAGCTCCGCCGCTCTGGCAGCTCGCTCGGTCCTTCCCAGTAACAGGCCCGCAACCCCTCTCTTCTCTCCGGCGTGCTGGGAACCGGGCTTCCAGGCCTGGGCACAGAGCCCTTGCCCGGAGCTCTCTGCTCAGGGACTGGTTCCCCTGCGCTGGGGCTGTGCTCTCCCTAGCCCAAACGCACCGGGGAAGGCCCCAAACCACATCCACACGACTCTACGCTGGGGGAGAGCTCCAGGGAAGCCCAGTCTGGCAGGCGCTTGCTGGGCACAAACGGAGGATCCCTCTGGCTGTGGTGCTGCCTCCCCCAGCCAGGGGCCCTGGGACCCTGATTCCCTCCGCCCAGCGCTTAGTCTGGGCGGCCAAGAAACCGCTTGGGAAGGCAGCCCTGGGCGCTCTCTTTGCCTGATAAAGAGCTCTGCTTGCGCGAGGCTTTGGCAGTTTGCACACCCCTGGCCCCTGAGCCTTCTGCAAAGAGGCCTGGCTCCTAGGTCCAAAGGGAAGGCCAGAGCGGAGCTGAGGCCAGCCAGGCGCCAGTCACGTCTCCCACACTCCCGCAGCCTGCTCCTTCCCGGGCGAGAACGCTAGAAGCTGGGAAGCGCTGGGCGAGGCTCGCCCAGGCCAGAGCAGCCTCTCGGCCGGGGCTGTGTGCTATCGCGCCTGGGCGCAGAGCTGGAGCTCCGCCGCTCTGGCAGCTCGCTCGGTCCTTCCCAGTAACAGGCCCGCAACCCCTCTCTTCTCTCCGGCGTGCTGGGAACCGGGCTTCCAGGCCTGGGCACAGAGCCCTTGCCCGGAGCTCTCTGCTCAGGGACTGGTTCCCCTGCGCTGGGGCTGTGCTCTCCCCAGCCCAAACGCACCGGGGAAGGCCCCAAACCACATCCACACGACTCTACGCTGGGGGAGAGCTCCAGGGAAGCCCAGTCTGGCAGGCGCTTGCTGGGCACAAACGGAGGATCCCTCTGGCTGTGGTGCTGCCTCCCCAAGCCAGGGGCGCTGGGACCCTGATTCCCTCCGCCCAGCGCTTCGTGTGGGCAGACAAGCAACCGCTTGGGAATGCAGCCCTGGGCGCTCTCTTTGCCTGACAAAGAGCTCTGCTTGCGGGAGGCTTTGGCAGTTTGCACACCCCCGGCCCCTGAGCCTTCTGCAAAGAGGCCTGGCTCCTAGGTCCAAAGGGAAGGCCAGAGCGGAGCTGAGGCCAGCCAGGCGCCAGTCACGTCTCCCACACTCCCGCAGCCTGCTCCTTCCCGGGCGAGAACGCTAGAAGCTGGGAAGCGCTGGGCGAGGCTCGCCCAGGCCAGAGCAGCCTCTCGGCCGGGGCTCTGCGCTATCGCGCCTGTGCGCAGAGCTGGAGCTCCGCCGCTCTGGCAGCTCGCACGGTCCTTACCAGTAACAGGCCCTCAACCCCTCTCTTCTCTCCGGCGTGCTGGGAACCGGGCTTCCAGGCCTGGGCACCCAGCCCTTGCCAGGAGCTCTCTGCTCAGGGACTGGTTCCCCTGTGCTGGGGCTGTGCTCTCCCTAGCCCAAACGCACCGGGGAGGGCCCCAAACCACATCCACACGACTCTACGCTGGGGGAGAGCTCCAGGGAAGCCCAGTCTGGCAGGCGCTTGCTGGGCACAAACGGAGGATCCCTCTGGCTGTGGTGCTGCCTCCCCCAGCCAGGGGCGCTCGGACCCTGATTCCCTCCGCCCAGCGCTTAGTCTGGGCGGCCAAGCAACCGCTTGGGAAGGCAGCCCTGGGCGCTCTCTTTGCCTGACAAAGAGCTCTGCTTGCGCGAGGCTTTGGCAGTTTGCACACCCCCGGCCCCTGAGCCTTCTGCAAAGAGGCCTGGCTCCTAGGTCCAAAGGGAAGGCCAGAGCGGAGCTGAGGCCTGCCAGTCGCCAGTCACGTCTCCCACAATCCCGCAGCCTGCTTCTTCCCGGGCGAGAACGCTAGAAGCTGGGAAGCGCTGGGCGAGGCTCGCCCAGGCCAGAGCAGCCTCTCCGTCGGGGCTGTGCGCTATCGCGCCTGGGCGCAGAGCTGGAGCTCAGCCGCTCTGGCAGCTCGCTCGGTCCTTCCCAGTAACAGGCCCGCAACCCCTCTCTTCTCTCCGGCGTGCTGGGAACCGGGCTTCCAGGCCTGGGCACAGAGCCCTTGCCCGGAGCTCTCTGCTCAGGGACTGGTTCCCCTGCGCTGGGGCTGTGCTCTCCCTAGCCCAAACGCACCGGGGAAGGCCCCAAACCACATCCACACGACTCTACGCTGGGGGAGAGCTCCAGGGAAGCCCAGTCTGGCAGGCGCTTGCTGGGCACAAACGGAGGATCCCTCTGGCTGTGGTGCTGCCTCCCCCAGCCAGGGGCCCTGGGACCCTGATTCCCTCCGCCCAGCGCTTCGTCTGGGCGGCCAAGCAACCGCTTGGGAAGGCAGCCCTGGGCGCTCTCTTTGCCTGACAAAGAGCTCTGCTTGCGCGAGGCTTTGGCAGTTTGCACATCCCCGGCCCCTGAGCCTTCTGCATAGAGGCCTGGCTCCTAGGTCCAAAGGGAAGGCCAGAGCGGAGCTGAGGCCAGCCAGGCGCCAGTCACGTCTCCCACACTCCCGCAGCCTGCTCCTTCCCGGGCGAGAACGCTAGAAGCTGGGAAGCGCGGGCGAGGCTCGCCCAGGCCAGAGTAGCCTCTCGGCCGGGGCTCTGCACTATCGCGCCTGGGCGCAGAGCTGGAGCTCAGCCGCTCTGGCAGCTCGCTAGGTCCTTCCCAGTAACAGGCCCGCAACCCCTCTCTTCTCTCCGACGTGCTGGGAACCGGGCTTCCAGGCCTGGGCACAGAGCCCTTGCCCGGAGCTCTCTGCTCAGGGACTGGTTCCCCTGCGCTGGGGCTGTGCTCTCCCTAGCCCAAACGCACCGGGGAAGGCCCCAAACCACATCCACACGACTCTACGCTGGGGGAGAGCTCCAGGGAAGCCCAGTCTGGCAGGCGCTTGCTGGGCACAAACGGAGGATCCCTCTGGCTGTGGTGCTGCCTCCCCCAGCCAGGGGCGCTGGGACCCTGATTCCCTCCGCCCAGCGCTTAGTCTGGGCGGCCAAGAAACCGCTTGGGGGGGAGCCCTGGGCGCTCTCTTTGCCTGACAAAGAGCTCTGCTTGCGCGAGGCTTTGGCAGTTTGCACATCCCCGCCCCCTGAGCCTTCTGCAAAGAGGCCTGGCTCCTAGGTCCAAAGGGAAGGCCAGAGCGGAGCTGAGGCCAGCCAGGCGCCAGTCACGTCTCCCACACTCCCGCAGCCTGCTCCTTCCCGGGCGAGAACGCTAGAAGCTGGGAAGCGCTGGGCGAGGCTCGCCCAGGCCAGAGCAGCCTCTCGGCCGGGGCTGTGCGCTATCGCGCCTGGGCGCAGAGCTGGAGCTCCGCCGCTCTGGCAGCTCGCTCGGTCCTTCCCAGTAACAGGCCCGCAACCCCTCTCTTCTCTCCGGCGTGCTGGGAACCGGGCTTCCAGGCCTGGGCACAGAGCCCTTGCCCGGAGCTCTCTGCTCAAGGACTGGTTCCCCTGCGCTGGGGCTGTGCTCTCCCCAGCCCAAACGCACCGGGGAAGGCCCCAAACCACATCCACACGACTCTACGCTGGGGGAGAGCTCCAGGGAAGCCCAGTCTGGCAGGCGCTTGCTGGGCACAAACGGAGGATCCCTCTGGCTGTGGTGCTGCCTCCCCAAGCCAGGGGCGCTGGGACCCTGATTCCCTCCGCCCAGCGCTTCGTCTGGGCGGACAAGCAACCGCTTGGGAATGCAGCCCTGGGCGCTCTCTTTGCCTGACAAAGAGCTCTGCTTGCGGGAGGCTTTGGCAGTTTGCACACCCCCGGCCCCTGAGCCTTCTGCAAAGAGGCCTGGCTCCTAGGTCCAAAGGGAAGGCCAGAGCGGAGCTGAGGCCAGCCAGGCGCCAGTCACGTCTCCCACACTCCCGCAGCCTGCTCCTTCCCGGGCGAGAACGCTAGAAGCTGGGAAGCGCTGGGCGAGGCTCGCCCAGGCCAGAGCAGCCTCTCGGCCGGGGCTCTGCGCTATCGCGCCTGTGCGCAGAGCTGGAGCTCCGCCGCTCTGGCAGCTCGCACGGTCCTTACCAGTAACAGGCCCTCAACCCCTCTCTTCTCTCCGGCGTGCTGGGAACCGGGCTTCCAGGCCTGGGCACCCAGCCCTTGCCAGGAGCTCTCTGCTCAGGGACTGGTTCCCCTGTGCTGGGGCTGTGCTCTCCCTAGCCCAAACGCACCGGGGAGGGCCCCAAACCACATCCACACGACTCTACGCTGGGGGAGAGCTCCAGGGAAGCCCAGTCTGGCAGGCGCTTGCTGGGCACAAACGGAGGATCCCTCTGGCTGTGGTGCTGCCTCCCCCAGCCAGGGGCGCTCGGACCCTGATTCCCTCCGCCCAGCGCTTAGTCTGGGCGGCCAAGCAACCGCTTGGGAAGGCAGCCCTGGGCGCTCTCTTTGCCTGACAAAGAGCTCTGCTTGCGCGAGGCTTTGGCAGTTTGCACACCCCCGGCCCCTGAGCCTTCTGCAAAGAGGCCTGGCTCCTAGGTCCAAAGGGAAGGCCAGAGCGGAGCTGAGGCCTGCCAGTCGCCAGTCACGTCTCCCACAATCCCGCAGCCTGCTTCTTCCCGGGCGAGAACGCTAGAAGCTGGGAAGTGCTGGGCGAGGCTCGCCCAGGCCAGAGCAGCCTCTCCATCGGGGCTGTGCGCTATCGCGCCTGGGCGCAGAGCTGGAGCTCAGCCGCTCTGGCAGCTCGCTCGGTCCTTCCCAGTAACAGGCCCGCAACCCCTCTCTTCTCTCCAGCGTGCTGGGAACCGGGCTTCCAGGCCTGGGCACAGAGCCCTTGCCCGGAGCTCTCTGCTCAGGGACTGGTTCCCCTGCGCTGGGGCTGTGCTCTCCCTAGCCCAAACGCACCGGGGAAGCCCCCAAACCACATCCACACGACTCTACGCTGGGGGAGAGCTCCAGGGAAGCCCAGTCTGGCACGCGCTTGCTGGGCACAAACGGAGGATCCCTCTGGCTGTGGTGCTGCCTCTCCCAGCCAGGGGCGCTGGGACCCTGATTCCCTCCGCCCAGCGCTTAGTCTGGGCGGCCAAGAAACCGCTTGGGAAGGCAGCCCTGGGCGCTCTCTTTGCCTGACAAAGAGCTCTGCTTGCGCGAGGCTTTGGCAGTTTGCACACCCCCGGCCCCTGAGCCTTCTGCAAAGAGGCCTGGCTCCTAGGTCCAAAGGCAAGGCCAGAGCGGAGCTGAGGCCAGCCAGGCGCCAGTCACGTCTCCCACACTCCCGCAGCCTGCTCCTTCCCGGGCGAGAACGCTAGAAGCTGGGAAGCGCTGGGCGAGGCTCGCCCAGGCCAGAGCAGCCTCTCGGCCAGGGCTGTGCGCTATCGCGACTGGGCGCAGAGCTGGAGCTCCGCCGCTCTGGCAGCTCGCTCGGTCCTTCCCAGTAACAGGCCCTCAACCCCTCTCTTCTCTCCGGCGTGCTGGGAACCGGGCTTCCAGGCCTGGGCACAAAGCCCTTGCCCGGAGCTCTCTGCTCAGGGACTGGTTCCCCTGCGCTGGGGCTGTGCTCTCCCTAGACCAAACGCACCGGCGAAGGCCCCAAACCACATCCACACGACTCTACGCTGGGGGAGAGCTCCAGGGAAGCCCAGTCTGGCAGGCGCTTGCTGGGCACAAACGGAGGATCCCTCTGGCTGTGGTGCTGCCTCCCCCAGCCAGGGGCCCTGGGACCCTGATCCCTCCGCCCAGCGCTTAGTCTGGGCGGCCAAGCAACCGCTTGGGAAGGCAGCCCTGGGCGCTCTCTTTGCCTGACAAAGAGCTCTGCTTGCGCGAGGCTTTGGCAGTTTGCACACCCCCGGCCCCTGAGCCTTCTGCAAAGAGGCCTGGCTCCTAGGTCCAAAGGGAAGGCCAGAGCGGAGCTGAGGCCTGCCAGTCGCCAGTCACGTCTCCCACAATCCCGCAGCCTGCTTCTTCCCGGGCGAGAACGCTAGAAGCTGGGAAGCGCTGGGCGAGGCTCGCCCAGGCCAGAGCAGCCTCTCCGTCGGGGCTGTGCGCTATCGCGCCTGGGCGCAGAGCTGGAGCTCAGCCGCTCTGGCAGCTCGCTCGGTCCTTCCCAGTAACAGGCCCGCAACCCCTCTCTTCTCTCCGGCGTGCTGGGAACCGGGCTTCCAGGCCTGGGCACAGAGCCCTTGCCCGGAGCTCTCTGCTCAGGGACTGGTTCCCCTGCGCTGGGGCTGTGCTCTCCCTAGCCCAAACGCACCGGGGAAGCCCCCAAACCACATCCACACGACTCTACGCTGGGGGAGAGCTCCAGGGAAGCCCAGTCTGGCACGCGCTTGCTGGGCACAAACGGAGGATCCCTCTGGCTGTGGTGCTGCCTCTCCCAGCCAGGGGCGCTGGGACCCTGATTCCCTCCGCCCAGCGCTTAGTCTGGGCGGCCAAGAAACCGCTTGGGAAGGCAGCCCTGGGCGCTCTCTTTGCCTGACAAAGAGCTCTGCTTGCGCGAGGCTTTGGCAGTTTGCACACCCCCGGCCCCTGAGCCTTCTGCAAAGACGCCTGGCTCCTAGGTCCAAAGGCAAGGCCAGAGCGGAGCTGAGGCCAGCCAGGCGCCAGTCACGTCTCCCACACTCCCGCAGCCTGCTCCTTCCCGGGCGAGAACGCTAGAAGCTGGGAAGCGCTGGGCGAGGCTCGCCCAGGCCAGAGCAGCCTCTCGGCCGGGGCTCTGCGCTATCGCGCCTGGGCGCAGAGCTGGAGCTCCGCCGCTCTGGCAGCTCGCTCGGTCCTTCCCAGTAACAGGCCCGCAACCCCTCTCTTCTCTCCGGCGTGCTGGGAACCGGGCTTCCAGGCCTGGGCACAGAGCCCTTGCCCGGAGCTCTCTGCTCAGGGACTGGTTCCCCTGTGCTCGGGCTGTGCTCTCCCTAGCCCAAACGCACCGGGGAAGGCCCCAAACCACATCCACACGACTCTACGCTGGGGGAGAGCTCCAGGGAAGCCCAGTCTGGCACGCGCTTGCTGGGCACAAACGGAGGATCCCTCTGGCTGTGGTGCTGCCTCTCCCAGCCAGGGGCGCTGGGACCCTGATTCCCTCCGCCCAGCGCTTAGTCTGGGCGGCCAAGAAACCGCTTGGGAAGGCAGCCCTGGGCGCTCTCTTTGCCTGATAAAGAGCTCTGCTTGCGCGAGGCTTTGGCAGTTTGCACACCCCCGGCCCCTGAGCCTTCTGCAAAGAGGCCTGGCTCCTAGGTCCAAAGGGAAGGCCAGAGCGGAGCTGAGGCCAGCCAGGCGCCAGTCACGTCTCCCACACTCCCGCAGCCTGCTCCTTCCCGGGCGAGAACGCTAGAAGCTGGGAAGCGCTGGGCGAGGCTCGCCCAGGCCAGAGCAGCCTCTCGGCCGGGGCTCTGCGCTATCGCGCCTGGGCGCAGAGCTGGAGCTCCGCCGCTCTGGCAGCTCGCTCGGTCCTTCCCAGTAACAGGCCCGCAACCCCTCTCTTCTCTCCGGCGTGCTGGGAACCGGGCTTCCAGGCCTGGGCACAGAGCCCTTGCCCGGAGCTCTCTGCTCAGGGACTGGTTCCCCTGCGCTGGGGCTGTGCTCTCCCTAGCCCAAACGCACCGGGGAAGGCCCCAAACCACATCCACACGACTCTACGCTGGGGGAGAGCTCCAGGGAAGCCCAGTCTGGCAGGCGCTTGCTGGGCACAAACGGAGGATCCCTCTGGCTGTGGTGCTGCCTCCCCCAGCCAGGGGCCCTGGGACCCTGATTCCCTCCGCCCAGCGCTTAGTCTGGGCGGCCAAGAAACCGCTTGGGAAGGCAGCCCTGGGCGCTCTCTTTGCCTGATAAAGAGCTCTGCTTGCGCGAGGCTTTGGCAGTTTGCACACCCCTGGCCCCTGAGCCTTCTGCAAAGAGGCCTGGCTCCTAGGTCCAAAGGGAAGGCCAGAGCGGAGCTGAGGCCAGCCAGGCGCCAGTCACGTCTCCCACACTCCCGCAGCCTGCTCCTTCCCGGGCGAGAACGCTAGAAGCTGGGAAGCGCTGGGCGAGGCTCGCCCAGGCCAGAGCAGCCTCTCGGCCGGGGCTGTGTGCTATCGCGCCTGGGCGCAGAGCTGGAGCTCCGCCGCTCTGGCAGCTCGCTCGGTCCTTCCCAGTAACAGGCCCGCAACCCCTCTCTTCTCTCCGGCGTGCTGGGAACCGGGCTTCCAGGCCTGGGCACAGAGCCCTTGCCCGGAGCTCTCTGCTCAGGGACTGGTTCCCCTGCGCTGGGGCTGTGCTCTCCCCAGCCCAAACGCACCGGGGAAGGCCCCAAACCACATCCACACGACTCTACGCTGGGGGAGAGCTCCAGGGAAGCCCAGTCTGGCAGGCGCTTGCTGGGCACAAACGGAGGATCCCTCTGGCTGTGGTGCTGCCTCCCCAAGCCAGGGGCGCTGGGACCCTGATTCCCTCCGCCCAGCGCTTCGTGTGGGCAGACAAGCAACCGCTTGGGAATGCAGCCCTGGGCGCTCTCTTTGCCTGACAAAGAGCTCTGCTTGCGGGAGGCTTTGGCAGTTTGCACACCCCCGGCCCCTGAGCCTTCTGCAAAGAGGCCTGGCTCCTAGGTCCAAAGGGAAGGCCAGAGCGGAGCTGAGGCCAGCCAGGCGCCAGTCACGTCTCCCACACTCCCGCAGCCTGCTCCTTCCCGGGCGAGAACGCTAGAAGCTGGGAAGCGCTGGGCGAGGCTCGCCCAGGCCAGAGCAGCCTCTCGGCCGGGGCTCTGCGCTATCGCGCCTGTGCGCAGAGCTGGAGCTCCGCCGCTCTGGCAGCTCGCACGGTCCTTACCAGTAACAGGCCCTCAACCCCTCTCTTCTCTCCGGCGTGCTGGGAACCGGGCTTCCAGGCCTGGGCACCCAGCCCTTGCCAGGAGCTCTCTGCTCAGGGACTGGTTCCCCTGTGCTGGGGCTGTGCTCTCCCTAGCCCAAACGCACCGGGGAGGGCCCCAAACCACATCCACACGACTCTACGCTGGGGGAGAGCTCCAGGGAAGCCCAGTCTGGCAGGCGCTTGCTGGGCACAAACGGAGGATCCCTCTGGCTGTGGTGCTGCCTCCCCCAGCCAGGGGCGCTCGGACCCTGATTCCCTCCGCCCAGCGCTTAGTCTGGGCGGCCAAGCAACCGCTTGGGAAGGCAGCCCTGGGCGCTCTCTTTGCCTGACAAAGAGCTCTGCTTGCGCGAGGCTTTGGCAGTTTGCACACCCCCGGCCCCTGAGCCTTCTGCAAAGAGGCCTGGCTCCTAGGTCCAAAGGGAAGGCCAGAGCGGAGCTGAGGCCTGCCAGTCGCCAGTCACGTCTCCCACAATCCCGCAGCCTGCTTCTTCCCGGGCGAGAACGCTAGAAGCTGGGAAGCGCTGGGCGAGGCTCGCCCAGGCCAGAGCAGCCTCTCCGTCGGGGCTGTGCGCTATCGCGCCTGGGCGCAGAGCTGGAGCTCAGCCGCTCTGGCAGCTCGCTCGGTCCTTCCCAGTAACAGGCCCGCAACCCCTCTCTTCTCTCCGGCGTGCTGGGAACCGGGCTTCCAGGCCTGGGCACAGAGCCCTTGCCCGGAGCTCTCTGCTCAGGGACTGGTTCCCCTGCGCTGGGGCTGTGCTCTCCCTAGCCCAAACGCACCGGGGAAGGCCCCAAACCACATCCACACGACTCTACGCTGGGGGAGAGCTCCAGGGAAGCCCAGTCTGGCAGGCGCTTGCTGGGCACAAACGGAGGATCCCTCTGGCTGTGGTGCTGCCTCCCCCAGCCAGGGGCCCTGGGACCCTGATTCCCTCCGCCCAGCGCTTCGTCTGGGCGGCCAAGCAACCGCTTGGGAAGGCAGCCCTGGGCGCTCTCTTTGCCTGACAAAGAGCTCTGCTTGCGCGAGGCTTTGGCAGTTTGCACATCCCCGGCCCCTGAGCCTTCTGCATAGAGGCCTGGCTCCTAGGTCCAAAGGGAAGGCCAGAGCGGAGCTGAGGCCAGCCAGGCGCCAGTCACGTCTCCCACACTCCCGCAGCCTGCTCCTTCCCGGGCGAGAACGCTAGAAGCTGGGAAGCGCGGGGCGAGGCTCGCCCAGGCCAGAGTAGCCTCTCGGCCGGGGCTCTGCACTATCGCGCCTGGGCGCAGAGCTGGAGCTCAGCCGCTCTGGCAGCTCGCTAGGTCCTTCCCAGTAACAGGCCCGCAACCCCTCTCTTCTCTCCGACGTGCTGGGAACCGGGCTTCCAGGCCTGGGCACAGAGCCCTTGCCCGGAGCTCTCTGCTCAGGGACTGGTTCCCCTGCGCTGGGGCTGTGCTCTCCCTAGCCCAAACGCACCGGGGAAGGCCCCAAACCACATCCACACGACTCTACGCTGGGGGAGAGCTCCAGGGAAGCCCAGTCTGGCAGGCGCTTGCTGGGCACAAACGGAGGATCCCTCTGGCTGTGGTGCTGCCTCCCCCAGCCAGGGGCGCTGGGACCCTGATTCCCTCCGCGCAGCGCTTAGTCTGGGCGGCCAAGAAACCGCTTGGGGGGGAGCCCTGGGCGCTCTCTTTGCCTGACAAAGAGCTCTGCTTGCGCGAGGCTTTGGCAGTTTGCACATCCCCGCCCCCTGAGCCTTCTGCAAAGAGGCCTGGCTCCTAGGTCCAAAGGGAAGGCCAGAGCGGAGCTGAGGCCAGCCAGGCGCCAGTCACGTCTCCCACACTCCCGCAGCCTGCTCCTTCCCGGGCGAGAACGCTAGAAGCTGGGAAGCGCTGGGCGAGGCTCGCCCAGGCCAGAGCAGCCTCTCGGCCGGGGCTGTGCGCTATCGCGCCTGGGCGCAGAGCTGGAGCTCCGCCGCTCTGGCAGCTCGCTCGGTCCTTCCCAGTAACAGGCCCGCAACCCCTCTCTTCTCTCCGGCGTGCTGGGAACCGGGCTTCCAGGCCTGGGCACAGAGCCCTTGCCCGGAGCTCTCTGCTCAAGGACTGGTTCCCCTGCGCTGGGGCTGTGCTCTCCCCAGCCCAAACGCACCGGGGAAGGCCCCAAACCACATCCACACGACTCTACGCTGGGGGAGAGCTCCAGGGAAGCCCAGTCTGGCAGGCGCTTGCTGGGCACAAACGGAGGATCCCTCTGGCTGTGGTGCTGCCTCCCCAAGCCAGGGGCGCTGGGACCCTGATTCCCTCCGCCCAGCGCTTCGTCTGGGCGGACAAGCAACCGCTTGGGAATGCAGCCCTGGGCGCTCTCTTTGCCTGACAAAGAGCTCTGCTTGCGGGAGGCTTTGGCAGTTTGCACACCCCCGGCCCCTGAGCCTTCTGCAAAGAGGCCTGGCTCCTAGGTCCAAAGGGAAGGCCAGAGCGGAGCTGAGGCCAGCCAGGCGCCAGTCACGTCTCCCACACTCCCGCAGCCTGCTCCTTCCCGGGCGAGAACGCTAGAAGCTGGGAAGCGCTGGGCGAGGCTCGCCCAGGCCAGAGCAGCCTCTCGGCCGGGGCTCTGCGCTATCGCGCCTGGGCGCAGAGCTGGAGCTCCGCCGCTCTGGCAGCTCGCACGGTCCTTCCCAGTAACAGGCCCGCAACCCCTCTCTTCTCTCCGGCGTGCTGGGAACCGGGCTTCCAGGCCTGGGCACAGAGCCCTTGCCCGGAGCTCTCTGCTCAGGGACTGGTTCCCCTGCGCTGGGGCTGTGCTCTCCCTAGCCCAAACGCACCGGGGAAGCCCCCAAACCACATCCACACGACTCTACGCTGGGGGAGAGCTCCAGGGAAGCCCAGTCTGGCACGCGCTTGCTGGGCACAAACGGAGAATCCCTCTGGCTGTGGTGCTGCCTCTCCCAGCCAGGGGCGCTGGGACCCTGATTCCCTCCGCCCAGCGCTTCGTCTGGGCGGCCAAGAAACCGCTTGGGAAGGCAGCCCTGGGCGCTCTCTTTGCCTGATAAAGAGCTCTGCTTGCGCGAGGCTTTGGCAGTTTGCACACCCCTGGCCCCTGAGCCTTCTGCAAAGAGGCCTGGCTCCTAGGTCCAAAGGGAAGGCCAGAGCGGAGCTGAGGCCAGCCAGGCGCCAGTCACGTCTCCCACACTCCTGCAGCCTGCTCCTTCCCGGGCGAGAACGCTAGAAGCTGGGAAGCGCTGGGCGAGGCTCGCCCAGGCCAGAGCAGCCTCTCGGCCGGGGCTCTGCGCTATCGCGCCTGGGCGCAGAGCTGGAGCTCCGCCGCTCTGGCAGCTCGCTCGGTCCTTCCCAGTAACAGGCCCGCAACCCCTCTCTTCTCTCCGGCGTGCTGGGAACCGGGCTTCCAGGCCTGGGCACAGAGCCCTTGCCCGGAGCTCTCTGCTCAGGGACTGGTTCCCCTGCGCTGGGGCTGTGCTCTCCCTAACCCAAAGGCACCGGGGAAGGCCCCAAACCACATCCACACGACTCTACGCTGGGGGAGAGCTCCAGGGAAGCCCAGTCTGGCAGGCGCTTGCTGGGCACAAACGGAGGATCCCTCTGGCTGTGGTGCTGCCTCCCCCAGCCAGGGGCGCTGGGACCCTGATTCCCTCCGCCCAGCGCTTCGTCTGGGCGGCCAAGCAACCGCTTGGGAAGGCAGCCCTGGGCGCTCTCTTTGCCTGACAAAGAGCTCTGCTTGCGGGAGGCTTTGGCAGTTTGCACACCCCCGGCCCCTGAGCCTTCCGCAAAGATACCTGGCTCCTAGGTCCAAAGGGAAGGCCAGAGCGGAGCTGAGGCCAGCCAGGCGCCAGTCACGTCTCCCACACTCCCGCAGCCTGCTCCTTCCCGGGCGAGAACGCTAGAAGCTGGGAAGCGCTGGGCGAGGCTCGCCCAGGCCAGAGCAGCCTCTCGGCCGGGGCTCTGCGCTATCGCGCCTGGGCGCAGAGCTGGAGCTCCGCCGCTCTGGCAGCTCGCTCGGTCCTTCCCAGTAACAGGCCCGCAACCCCTCTCTTCTCTCCGGCGTGCTGGGATCTGGGCTTCCAGGCCTGGGCACAGAGCACTTGCCCGGAGCTCTCTGCTCAGGGACTGGATCCCCTGCGTTGGGGCTGTGCTCTCCCTAGCCCAAACGCACCGGGGAAGGCCCCAAACCACATCCACACGACTCTATGCTGGGGGAGAGCTCCAGGGAAGCCCAGTCTGGCAGGCGCTTTCTGGGCACCAAGGAGGAATACTCTGGCTGTGTAGTTGCCTCCCAAGCCAGGGTCACTGGGACCCGGATTCCCTCTGTGCAGCGCTGAATCTGGGCGGCTAAGCAACAGTTTGGTAATGCAGCCTGGGGTGCTTCACTTCCCTCCTACAGAGCTCTCCTTGCGTGAGTTCTTGACAATTTGCACACCATCGGGCCCTAAGCCCTCTGGATGGAGGCCTGGCTCCTAGGTAAAGGGAAGGCAATAGCAGAACTGAGGCCAGTCAGGCGCCACTCTCGTCTCCAGCAATCCATCATCCTGTTCCGTCTAGGGCGCTAACACTAGAAGCTGGTAAGGGCTTGAAGAGACTCGCCCAGGGCAGAGCACTCTCCGCTGGGGCTCTCCACGATCGCACCTGGGCAGAGATCAGGAGCTCCGCCAGTGTGGAAGCTCACTCGGTCCTTCCCAAGGACACCCACATGCACAGGGGATGGCAAAACCACATGGAAAGTCTTTGCTCTGTAGGAGATCTCTAGTGAACCTCAGTCTGTGAGGAACATTCTTGACTCCTACGGATACACCTCTTTGTGCGAAGCTGCATAGCATCATATTAGCACAGAGAGAATCAGGCTCTCTGTGCCACTCTGAAGCGGTCGTTGCCACCACCACTTATGTGTTCATACAATGATCTCCCTTACCTCTGAGAGAGTTCTCATTGCTGTAGCCCTTGGCAGTTTGTAGAAATCCGCATCCAAACCCTTCTCCAAGTAGGCCTGAGTCCTAGTTCCAATGCAAAAGCCATAGAAGAATTGAGACCATTGAGGCACTAGACATGTGTCACATACTGGCAGCCTGCCCCTCAATGGACAGGAAGACCTCTTCTTTCCTGCAGGAGTCTCGATTGCCTTTCCTCCTGTGAACTGCCTTTCCCAGCCTGGGGGAACAGCGGTTCCTGGAGATCTTTCCTCAGGGGCTGTTCCCCAGAGCTGCGGCAAAGCTCAGAGACCCAAATCACAGGGGAATGCAAAACCACATGGACACGTCTATGTTCTGTAGGAGAGCTCTAGTGAACCTTATCTGGCAGGAACATTCTTGGCTCCTATGGAGACTCCTCTGTGTGTGAAGCTACATATCCAACATAGAGGCACAGGGATCCTGATTCTCTATTTGGGGTGCTGAAGCTTTTTAGCCAAGCAACAGGTTGAGAATCCATCCACTTACTCTTCCCTTACCTCTGACAGAGGTCTCATTGCTGTGTCTCTTGGCAGTTTGGAAAGAAGCAGACTCTTACCCTTCACCAAGTAGACCTTTGTCCTAGATTGAACGGAAAGGCAATAGCTTAGCCGAGACCAGTAAGGTGCCAGTCAATCTGAGACTCTCGAAGCCTGCTCCTTCATGGACCATAACGCTAGAATCTAGGAATGTCTTTGCAAGGCTGGCAAAGGGCAGTCAGGAACCTCGACCCTGCCTCTGGAATTTCTGTCTTTTGAGCAGATCTGGAGGTCTCCTTTTGGAGAAGTAACCCATTCCTTCCAAATAGAGGCTTCTAAACACAGGCCAGTTGGCTGCCTCTTCTTGCCCACAGGAGGTTCGCTTTCCCCACCTCTTGTGAAGTGTATTTCCCATCCTGGGGGGAAATCGGTTCTTGGAGTTCTTTTCTCAGGGGCTGTTTTCCCGGAGCTGGGGCCGAGCATGGGAACCCACACTCACAGGGGAAGGAAAACCCACAGCAACACGTCTCAGTTCTGTAAGAGAGCTCTAGTGATCCTAAGTCTGTTAGGAGCTTTCTTGGCACATACAGACACAGCTCTGTGTGTGAAGCTGAATACCCAACATAGGGGCACAGAGAGCTTAGGAGCTGTCGTCCAAGCAACAGCTTGAGAATCCATACAATGCACTCTATTACCTCTGAGAGGGTTCTGATTTCTGTAGCCTTTGGCAGTTTGTAAAAATCCGCCCCAAAGGCTTCTCAAAGTAGGTCTGGGTCATATTTCCAATTCAAAGTCCAGAGGAGAACTGAGCCCAGTAAGGCACTAGTCATGTCTTACACATTCCAGCAGCCAGCTCATCCATGGATAGTAAGGCTAGAAACTAGGAATTTCTTTGCAAGGGTAGCAAAGGGCAGGAGAGAATCTCGACCCTGACTCTGGAATTTCCTCTTCTGAGCAGATATGGAAGCCTCCTTTTGGAGAAGCTAACCCATTCCTTCCAAATAGAGGCTTCCAAACACAGGGCAGCTGGCTGCCTCTTCTTGCTCAAAGGAGTCTCACTTTCTCCGCCTCCTGAAAACACCACTTCCCAGGCTAGGGGAAAAGTGGTTCTTGGACATCTTTTCTCAGGGGTTGTTACCCCAGAACTGGGGCCAAGCTTGGGGAACCATAATCACAAGGGAAGGCAAAAACCACATGGACAAGTCTTTGCTCTGTAGGAGAGCTCTATTGTACCTCAGTCTGTCAGGAACATTCTTGACTTCTACAGAGACACCCCTGTGTATGAAGCTGGGTACCCAACATAGGAGCACAGAGAGCCTGATTCTCTCTGTGCAGCTTTGAAGCTGTCAATCAAACAATAGCTTGAGAATCCATACAATGCTCTTCCTTACCTCTGAAAGAGTTCGCATTGCTTTAGCCCTTGGCAGTTTGTAGAAATCCGCACCCAAACCCTTCTCCAAGTAGGCTTGGGTCCTAGTTCCAATGCAAAGGTCATAGTAGAACTGAGGCCAGTAAGGCACCAGTCAAGTCTCACAAACTCTGGCAGCCTGCTGCTTCATGGACGGTAAGGCCTCTTCTTCCCTGCAGGAAGTTCGCTTGCCTTGCCTACTGTGAACTGCACTTCCCTGCCTGGGGAAAATGCAGTTCCTGGAGATCTTTTCTCAGGGGCTGTTTCCACAGAGCTGGGGTGGAGCTCGGGAACCCACACTCACAGGTGAAGGCAAAACCACATGGATAGGTCTATGCTCTGTAGGAAAGCTCTAGTTAACCTCAGTCTGTCAGGAAAATTCTTGGCTCTTACGGAGACACCTCTGTGTGAGAAACTACATATTCAACATAGGGAGCCTGATTTTCTCCGTGGGGTGTTGAAATGCACGACCAAGCACCTGCTTGAGAAACCATCCACTTACTCTTCCCTTACCTCTGACAGAGGTCTCATTGCTGTAGCCCTTGGCAGTTTGGAAAAAAGCAGACCAAAAAGGCCTTTGTCCTAGTATGAATGGAAAGGCAATATCTGAGCTGAAGCCAGTAAGGCGCCAGTCATATTGACATATTCCCAAAGCCTAATCCTTCATGGACAATAACTCTAGAATCTAGGAATATCTTTGCAAGGCTGGCAAAGAGCAGGTGAGAATCCATCCAGACTCTGGAATTTCTGTCTTCTGAGCAGATCTGGAGGTCTCCTTTTGGAGACGCTAACCCATTCCTTCCAAATAGAGGCTTCCAAACACAGGCTGATTGGGTGCCTCTTCTTGCCCGCAGGAGGCTTGCTTTCTGCACCTCCTGTGAAGTGCACTTCCAAGGCTGGGGGAAAACGTGGTTCTTGGAGATCTTTTCTCAGGGGCTGTTTCCCCAGAGCTGGGGCTGAGCTCAGAGAACCATACTGATAGGGAAAGGCAAAACCACATGGACAAGTCTTTGCTCTGTAGGAGAGTTCTAGTGAACCTTAGTCTGTGAGGAACATTCTTGGCTCCTCTGGAGACACCTCTGTGTGTGAAGCTGCATATCCAACGTATTGGCACAGAGAGCCTGATTCTCTCTGTGCAGCTTTGAAGCTCTCGTTCAAGCCACAGCTTGAGAATCCATACAATGCTCTCCCTCCCTTGAGATAGTTCTCATTGCTGTACCCTTTGGCAGGTTGTAAAAATCTGCACCCATATCTTTCTCCAAGTAGGCCTGGGTCATAGTTCCAATGCAATGGCCATAGAAGAACTGAAGCCAATAAGGCACCGAGGACAGAGGAGCCTCTCGGCTGGATGTGTAGATGTGGTTTGGGGCCTTCCCCTGTGTGTTTGGGCTCCCTAGCACTGCCCCAGCTCAGGGGAACCAGCCCCTGAGCAAAGACCTCCAGGAAGCGCTTTGCGTCCAGGCAGGGAAGCCCAGTTCACAGCCTAACCCTAGCCTTCTTTCACGGAGAAGAGGCAGCCCGCCGGCAGGTGCTTACAAGCCTGTATTGGGAAGGACCGAGTGATCTTCCACAATGGCGGAGTTCCAGATCTGCTCCCAGGCGCGATACTGCAATACCCCAGCCCAGAGGCTGCTCTGCCCTGGGTGAGCCTCACCAAGACATGCCTAGCTTCTAGCGTTCCTTCCTGGGAAGGAGCAGGCTGCAGCAGTGTGGGAGATGGGACTGGAGCCTGACTGGCCTCATCTCAGCTGCCTTTCCATTCAAACTACGACCCATGCCTACTTGGACAAGGGTAAGGCTCTGCTTCTTTCCAAACTGGCAAGGGCTACAGCAATGAGACCTCTGTCAGAGTTAAGAGTAAGTGGATGGATTCTCAAAAGTTGCTTGACCACAAAGCTTCAGCACCCCATGGAGAGAATCAGGCTCCCTGTATCCATATGTTGGGTATGCAGTTTCACAGAGGTCTCTCCATAGGAGCCAAGAATGTTCCTGACAGAGTGAGGTTCACTAGAGTTCTCCTACAGAGCAAAGACTGGTCTATGTGGTTTTGCCTTCCCCTGTGCGTGTGGGTCCCCGGGCTCGGTCCCAGCTCCGTGGAAACATCCCATGAGAAAAGATCTCCAAGATCCGCTTTTCTCCCAGGCTAGGAAGCCGAGTTACAGGAGGCAGGGAAAGCGAGCCTCCTTCGGGCAAGAAGAGGCAGCCAAACGGCCTGTGTTTGGAAGCCACAATTTGGAAACAATGGGTTAATTTTGCCGAAAGGAGACCTCTAGATCTGCTTAGAAGATGGACATTTCAGAGTATGGATCAAGATTCTCGCCTGCACTTTGCCAGCCTTGCAATAACATTCCTAGATTCTAGCGTTATTCTTCAAGAAGGAGCAGGCTTCTGGAGTATGGGAGATGACTGGTGCCTTACTGGTCTTAGCTCAGTTATTGCCTTTCCATTTATACTAGGACAAAGGGCTACTTGGTGAAGGGTAAGGGTCTGCTTTTTTCCAAACTGCCAAGGGCTACAGAAATAAGACATCTGTCAAGGCAAGGGAAGAGTAAGTGGATGGATTCTCAAGCAGGTGCATGGCCGCACATTTCAGCCCCCCACTGAGAGAATGCAGCTTCACACACAGAGGTGTCTTTATAGGAGCCAAGAATGTTCCTGACAGATGAGGTTCACTAGAGCTCTCCCACAGAGCATAGACCTGTCCATGTGGTTTTGCCTTCCCCTGTGAGTTGGGTCCCCGAGGTCCGCCCCAGCTCCGGGGAAACAGCCCCTGAGAAAAGATCTCCAGGAACCGCTTTTCCCCCAGGCTAGGAAACACAGTTCACAGGAGGCAAGGCAAGTGAGCCTCCTGCAGAGAAAAAGAGGCCTTATTGTCCCTGGAGGAGCAGGTTGCCAGAGTGTGTGAGACCGGCTGGTGCCTTACTCAGCTCCGCCATTGCATGTTCATCCGAACTAGGACTCAAGCCTACTTGGAGAAGTGTTTGGGTGCGGATTTCTACAAACTGCCAAGGCCTAGAGCAATGAGAATTCTCTCAGCGGTAAGGGAGAGCATTGTATGGATTCTCAAGCTGTTTGCTGAATGACAGTGTCAAAGCTGCACAGAGAGAATCAGGCTCTCTGTGCCCCTATGTTGGGTACCCAGCTTCACACAAAGGGGTGTCTCTGTAGGAGCCAAGAATGTTCCTGACAGAGTGAGGTTCACTAGAGCTCTCCTAGAAGGCAAAGACTTGTCCATGTGGTTTTGCCTTCCCCTCTGCATGTGGGTCTCCGGCCTCAGCCCTAGCTCCGAGGAAACAGCCCCTGAGAAAAGATCTCCAAGAACCGCTTTCCCCCAGGCTGGGAAGCGGAGTTCGCAGCAGGTGGGACAAGCAAGCCACCTTCGGGCAAGCACAGGCAGCCAACCGGCCTGTGTTTGGAAGCCTCTATTTGGAAGGAATGGGTTAGCTTCTCCAAAAGGAGACCTCCAGATCTGCTCAGAAGACAGAAATTCCAGAGGAAGGGTCGAGGTTCCTGACTGCCCTTTGCCAGCATTGCAAAGACATTCCTTGATTACAGCATTATTGTCCATGAAGGAGCAGGCTTCGGGAATATGTGGAGAAGGGTTTGAGTTCGGATTTCTGCAAACTGCCAAGGCCTACAGCAATGAGAACTCTCTCAGCGGTAAGGGAGAGGCTTGTACGGATTCTCAAGCTGTTTTCTGAATGACAGCATCAAAGCTCCAAAGAGAGAATCAGGTTCTCTGTGCCCCTATGTTGGGTATGCAGCTTCACACACAGAGGTGTCCCTGTAGGAGCCAAGAACGTTCCTGACAGATGAGGTTCACTAGAGCTCTCCCACAGAGCATAGACCTGTCCATGTGGTTTTGCATTCCCCTGTGAGGTGGGTCCCCGAGGTCCGCCCCAGCTCCGGGGAAACAGCCCCTGAGAAAAGATCTCCAGGAACCGCTTTTCCCCCAGGCTAGGAAACACAGTTCACAGGAGGCAAGGCAAGTGAGCCTCCTGCAGAGAAAAAGAGGCCTTACTGTCCTTGGAGGAGCAGGCTGCCAGAGTGTGTGAGACCGGCTGGTGCCTTACTCAGCTCCGCCATTGCATGTTCATCCGAACTAGGACTCAAGCCTACTTGGAGAAGTGTTTGGGTGCGGATTTCTACAAACTGCCAAGGCCTAGAGCAATGAGAATTCTCTCAGCGGTAAGAGAGAGCATTGTATGGATTCTCAAGCTGTTTTCTGAATGACAGTGTCAAAACTGCACAGAGAGAATCAGGCTCTCTGTGCCCCTATGTTGGGTACCCAGCTTCACACAAAGGGGTGTCTCCGTAGGAGCCAAGAACGTTCCTGACAGAGTGAGGTTCACTAGAGCTCTCCTAGAAGGCAAAGACTTGTCCATGTGGTTTTGCCTTCCCCTGTGCGTGTGGGTCTCCGGGCTCGGCCCCAGCTCCGTGGAAACAGCCCCTGAGAAAAGATCTCCAAGAACCGCTTTTCCCGGAGGCTGGGAAGTGGAGTTCACAGGAGGCGGGAAAAGCAAGCCTCCTTCGAGCAAGGAGCAGCAGCCAACCGGCCTGAATTTGGAAGTCTCTATTTGGAAGGAATGGGTTAGCGTCTCCTAAAGGAGACCTCCAGATCTGCTCAGAAGACGGAAATTCCAGAGGCAGGGTCGAGGTTCCTGACTGCCCTTTGCCAGCCTTGAAAACACATTCCTAGATTCTAGCATTATGGTCCATGAAGGAGCAGGCTTTTGGAGTATGTCAGACTTGACTGGCGCCTTACTGGCCTCAGCTCAGCTGTTGCCTTTCCATTCAATCTAGGACAAAGGCCTACTTGGTAAAGGGAAAGTGTCTGCTTCTTTCCAAGGGAAGAGTAAGAGGATGGATTCTCAAGCCGTTGCTTGGCCACAAAGCTTCAGCACCCCATGGAGAGAATCAGGCTCCATGTGCCCCTATGTTGGGTATGTAGCTTCACACACAGAGGTGTCTTTGTAGGAGCCAAAAATATTTCTGACAGATGAGGTTCACTAGAGCTCTCCTACAGAGCATAGAGCTCTACATGTGGTTTTGCCTTCCCCTGGGAGTTGGGTCCCCAAGCTTCACCTCAGCCCTGGGGAAACAGCCCCTGAGAAAAGATCTCTAGGAACCGCTTTTCTCACAGGCTATGAAACGCAGTTCACAGGAGGCAAGGCAAGTGAGCCTAACCCTAACCCTTACTGTCCATAGAGAAGCAGGCTGCCAGAGTGTGTCAGACCTGACTGGTGCCTTACTGGCCTCAGTTCTTCTATGGCCTTTGTATTGGAAGTAGGACCCAGGCCTACTTGGAGAAGGGTTTGGGTGTGGATTTCTACAAACTGCCAAGGGCTACAGCAATGAGAACTCTCTCAGAAATAAGGCAGAGCATTGTATGGATGCTCAAGCTGTTGCTTGAATGACAGCTTCAAAGCTGCACAGAGAAAATCAGGCTCTCTGTACCCCTATGTTGGCTGTGCAGCTTCACACACAGAGTTTGGCTCTGTAGGAGCCAGAAATATTCCTGACAGACTTAGGTTCACCAAAGCTGTCCTCCGGAGCAAAGATGTTGGATGTGGTTTTGCCTTCCCTTGTCAGTATGGGTCCCCTAGCTTGGCCCCAGCTCCGGGGAAACAGCCTCTGAAAAAATTCTTCCAAGAAGCGATTTTCTCCCAGGCTGTTAAGCGGAATTCTCAGGTTGCAAGGAAAGGAAGCCTGCTTCATGGAAGAGGAGGCAGCCAACCGGCCTGTGTTTGGAAGCCTGTATTTGAAGAAATGGGTTAGCTTCTACAACGGAAGAACCTCAGATCTGCTCAGTGGACTGAAATACCAGAGTCAGGGTCGAGGTTCTCCCCTGTCCTTTGCGCACCTTGCTAAGACATTCCTAGCTTCTAGCGTTAGTGTCCATGAAGTAGCAGGCTGCGGGAGCATGTGATAAATGACTGGCGCGTTCCTGTCCTCAGCTCTGCTATTGACTTTCTATTCGAACTAGAACCCAGGCCTACTTTGAGAGGGGTTAGGGTCCAGTGTTTCCAAACTGCCAAGGGCTACAGCAATGCGAGCTCTGTCAGAGGTAAGAAAAGAGCAATTGGTTGGATTCTCCAGCTGTTGCTTGGCCGCACAGCTTCCGCGCCGCATGGAGAGCATGAGGCTCCTTGTGGCCCTATTTTGGGTATGCAGCAAAATGCACACAGAGTGTCTATGTTCGAGCCAAAATGTTCCTGACAGACTTAGGTACACTAGAGCTGTCCTGGAGAGCAAAGACATGTGGATGTGGTTTTGCCTTTCCCTATGAGTTTGGGTCCCTTACCTCAGCCCCACCCCCGGGGAAACAGCCCTTGAGAAAATACTTACCATAGTGGTTTGTCCATCAGCTGGGAAGCGAAGTTCACAGAATGCGGGTAAACGAAGCCTCCCTTGTGGAAGGAGAGTCAGCCAACCGGTATGTGTTTGCAAGCGTGTATTTGGAAGGAACGGGTTAGCTTCTACAATGGGAGACGTCCAGATCTGCTCAGAGGACTGAAACTCAGGGTCAGGGCTGAGCTCAGTGTCAGGGCCGAGCATCTCGCATGCCATTTGTGAACCTTGTAATGACATTCCTAGGTTATAGTGGCATTCCCCATGAAGGAGCAGGCTGTGGCACTGTGTCAGACGTGTTTGGCCGCCTTACTCTGGTCAGCTCCACTATTTCCTTTCATGTACATTTTGGTCTCTAGGCCTGGTATCGAGGGGCACACACAGGGTGTTTTCCTGCAGGATCCAAGAATGTTCCAGACAGTCCTAGGCTCACTAGCTGTTTCTAGGTTGCACATTATGCTATACTTATTGTTAACAGTAAAAATACTATTGGAGCTCTAATTAATTTTTTTAATTTTTATTTGCAATGCTAGTGATAGAACCAAAGGCTGATATCTATATCTACCAAGAGAAACGTAAAGGAAACTAAACAATTTTATGTAATCACATTGCCGTGATCCTATACAGTAAAATGGAAATTCAAAGGACATGATTTTTCTGAATGCAGGAGACTCCGGTTTCATTCCTGGGTTGGGAAGATTCCCTGGAGAAGGAACAGGCAACCCACTCCAGTATTCTGGCCTAGAGAATGCCATGGACTGTATAGTCCATGGGGTCACAAAGAGTCAGGCACCACTGAGCCACTTTCACTTTCACATGTGGATATTATTAAAATAAAATGTGGTAACAGATCTAGAACCTTTGGCAAGCTAACGAATGAGTAATATAAATATGAATAATCAACTTTGTCCTTCATGGTGATTACCATCCGGTATTTGCTTTGAGAGCAGTTGAACTCCTCATTGTTAAAGAGAAATAATCCTTTCCTCTCTGAAACGTTTGTGAACCATTCAGTTTGGTGTGGTGAATAAAATACTTAAGGATCTAATACATAAAAATGCAATAGTCAAAGCACATTATTTTTTCACTCCCTTTCTCAAAGGATGGAATATTTTGTATTTGCCCTGATTTTGTGTCCTGCCTTTATGTACCATTGTATAGTGACATTTTTTGTTGAAATACAGTAGGACTAAAAATATTGATATAATACTAATAAATCATGTTGGTATGTGTGGTTGTCACATACAGGAGATTTAAATCCACAGTTGTCAACGTAAAGGATTCATGCTATTTAGCTTCTTCATGAATCTATACCGTGAAGGAAGAGCTTTTTGCAACATATTTCACTGAGGGAACTACAGGGATGATAGGCGTAATCCTATGTGTCAACTCATGGATTTCTAAGCATTGCTCACAATACAGATCTGATTTTCAACATCAGGATTCTTTCAGTGTCCTTGAACAGCGTTTGTTTTTCTGTTCAGTTCAGTTCAGTTCAGTCGCTCAGTCGTGTCCGACTCTTTGCGACCCCCATTGAACCGCAGCACACCAGGCCTCCCTGTCCATCATCAACTCCAAGAGTTTACCCAAACTTGTAACCATTGGGTCGCTGGTGCCATCTAACCATCTCATCCGCTGTCGTCCCCGTCTCCTCCTGTCTTCAATCTTTCCCAACATCAGGGTCTTTTCAAATGAGTCAGCTCTTCAAAAACTGGAGTTTCAGCTTCAACATCAGTCCTTCAGATGAACACCCAGAACGGATTTCTTTTAGGATGGACTGGTTGGATTTCCTTGCAACCCAAGGGACTCTCAAGAGTCTTCCCCAACACCACAGTTCAAAAGCATCCATTCTTCTGTGCTCAGCTTTCTTTATAGTTCACCTATATATTCTGTATACAGAAGAAAAACACTCATGAGTATAAAACTTGTTCACATAAAATGAGTGTATGAATTGTTAACTTCCCGACCCAGGGATCAAACCCACATCACTTCCATATCCTGCACTGGTGACTGTGCCACCTAGGAATCGATATACATTTCAAGAACCACTGCCATCAGCTTCTCCTGTTCATGACCGAAGTAGGAGAAAGAACACTGAAAGAAGAACCGGTAAGCATATTATTTAGTCAAGGAACTGTTGTTATGCTGGGTAGTCCAGTTATTACTGGGACAAGTCAGTTCCTCCAATGATGATGGGTATACCTGAAAAATTCTTAGAAATTCATGGGATGCGATGTCTACATGATCAATGTGTTCATCTTATGCTACTGCTTCAGGTAGACCTGCTTCAGCATGAAGGACTGCACTTAAAGGGATGCCTACTATTCCAGCTCAAGCAACAGATACTGAAGTGCAGATCACTGTCCTTTGTTGAAAAGAATCAGCAGTTTGTCAACATAGGTAACACTCCAGAGAAAGCCTTGGGATGCAACACTGAAAACAGTTTAGGCCCTCTTTTCCCCAAGCCCTGCGATAAAATACAAATCCAAAAAAGAAAAATAGCAACGGTTTTGTCAGGACTTCCTCACTTTTTCTTTCTGGATGGCAAGAAGCACACACTGAGGCCAGATAACTGCAGGATTTAATTGTGAGCTAACATTGGGTGGGGTGGAAGCTCATCACTCTAGGAAGAATGTGGCTCAACTAAACCGTTTGACTTTCATTCACGTCATGTACATAGAGTTCCATAATCCTTCGTTAAGGAATTCAGTAAGTTATACTTCCTTACACCTTCACCATCTCTTGGTTTACACGAATGTCAATTCCTAGTCTAGCACTTATTTATACAATGAGTGTTACAGGTAGTAATAGTGCATAAATGATGATGAGCAATGACAGGAAGTTTATTTCTTCTCTGTTTGACTTCTCTATTTTTATATAACCAAGCAGTGAAATATACTTATGGATGTGAATATTTTAGTGGCGTGTAGAAATACATAGTGTTGGTATAATAATTATCAGGGTATCGTGTCTTTTTCATATATTCCTTTGGAGATTCTGTTCCATTATACATTATCATAAGATATTCAATACAGTTTCCGAAACTATAGAGTAGGTCCTTGTGGTTTCTTTCATACATAGTACTATGTAGTTGTTAATAATTCAAACAAAAACTGGTACACAAATATTCATAGCGAGCTTATTCACAATAGCCCAAAGGTAGAACCCATTCAAGTGTCCATTGGTGGGTGAATGAATATGCAACACAGGGTATATTCAAAAGCTTGAACAGTATTCTACCATACAAAAAGATAAACTGAAATGGTTCTGCCACTGCGGAACACTACAGAAAAAAACTAACACATGGAACAAACAGATATTTCAATTCTAATTCATGCTATGTACCCAAAAGGTTTGGAAAAGGGGGCTGAAAAATGCATATTTCTGCAGTCAAAGTCACAACAGCATGATTCACCCCGGCCAACAAATAGAGGCAATCTAAGTGTCCATGGACAGCCAGTTCCATAAACAAACTGTGGTAGACACACATTGGAATCTGATTCGGCCCTTCAAAGTCGGTAATTCTGACAATGAACCTTATGGTCATTATATTAAGTGAAATAAACCAGACCAAAAAAGGAGAAATGTTCTGTGATTCCACTAGTATGAGATATCCAAACAAGTCAAATCCAAAGCCAGAAGAAGCAGAAAGTGATTACCAGGGATCGAAGACAGTTCATGTTTCACAGAACCCGCCCAGTTTCCCTTGGGGAAACTGACTTCTCATGACTTCTCCAAAACCAATTATACAAATAATTGGAAGCCATATACAGTCAAATGAATGTAGACATAATTTTACAATGTACACCAACCTCACTCAAACTTCTCAACAGACAAAAGGGAAAATTGTATCTATGGTACCTCAGCTTTGCTTAAAACTGTATCTACAGTACCTTAGTTTTGCTTATGAAATTTAACCAAACCAAAACAAACCAAACCAAACACTAAAGTCTATCCAAAAAAGGACATAAAAATTATAACATGAACTTTAAAAAATTATAAATTTAAACTGTGAAAAACGTCATTCACAAAACTTAAACACAAGCCACAGAAAAATATATTGACAAAATACATATATGATAAAGGATCGTACTCCAAATATACCAAAATATCTGGAACAAACAACCTCATTAAAAGTGTATAAATCTGAACGCCTGGCCAAAGAAAAGGTACAGATAGTAAATCAGCATATCAAAAATACTCAAACTCATATATCATTAGGAAATTACAATCTAAAACAGCAGTGAAGTAGCACTGCACACCTATTAGATCCAGTAACCTCAAACAGGGGGGAGGGGGGTGCGGGGCTTCTCTGGTGGCTCAGTGGTAAAGAATCTGCGTGCCGATGCAAGACACTCAAGTTCGATCCCTTACCCAGGAAGATCCCACCTGCCAGAGAAATTTAGCTGGATTTTTCCACAGCTAAACAAGGCTCACCTGTGACCTGAACACTACATGTCTAGCACTTACTAAACAGCTTTAAAAAAGTGTCCAGACAAAAAGTATCACACAATTATACACAGCAGCTCTACTTCTAACAGCTAAAAAGTTTCAAATATCAGGATGTCTTCGGTCGATGATTGTGTAAGCAAATTGGGATACATCCAAAGTGAAGGGGAGCAAATGCTACCCCAAAATATACCTCTTCAGCATGAGAATTAGTTGGACCTAATTAACTTTCTTTTTTTTTAAGAGGACACATGCTCATCTCTGAAACCCAAGTTCAGGACTGCCGGGGACCAGCCCCAGCTGATCCAGGGTATTCGAAGGAGAGACGGCTAGACGAGGGTCGGGGAACAACTGCTTAATTAAACGTTAATTAAGGATATAAAGAATAAGAAGATGAGGATAGCTCAGTAGGAAAATTCAGTGGAGAAAAGAGGCTGAGTAGCTTGGTTTACGCGGGGGACCAATAAAACTTCAAGACAAGAAGCTTGCACCACTTACGTAGGCCGCAGGCGTCCTTCCGTTCTCCCGAAGGAGAGGAGACACTGAGGCCTCCCCGGTCGGATCTTAGAAGCCCAGGCAAAATTAGTAAGCTTGGTGGGTTCCGCGCTCCAGATGGAGACTCAACCAGAGTGAGAGAGAGAGAGAGACATGGGGAGACCAGTATTTCGAGGAACTGATCCCAATTCTTTATTTTCCATGGTCTACTTTTATACACTGAGGTGTTATGCAAAAGTCACACGGGGTCAGCAGTCCTGACTTTTATCAAAGTCAGGTGCTTCATACAAATGTATACAGAGGTCTTAGGGGTGTTACATCATCTTCTGGCCGGGGGGCCTGCTGACAATTTACGACCCTCTCCTTGTGACAGCGGTCAGTCAACCAGGACACTTATTTCTCCAGGGGTGATTATTCTTAAAACAGACGCCACCCAAATAAAGTTACATTCCTATAGGGTGAGGGTGTAGTGGGTTTTAGTTAAGGAAAGAATTTACTTAGCCTAAGGTCTAACGTGATTAATATCAAAGGTTAATACTTATTTCTTTTATATATTCATTAATGTGTGTAAGGGCAGGGGATATGGAGACTTAGCAGTAAACATTGGCTCAACAAATGAAAAACCCTTCACCAATACAATTTCTAATCAGCCCATTATACTTATACTAATAATTTTCTAACTTTTCTAAGGAACCTGTTTTTAGAAGGTTTAAAGCATCTTGTGCCTCTCATGGTTGGGAGGCTGTGAGCAATCACATGTGGCCGGACAAGCCTGTCAGGCAGGCTAGAGAACCTTCAGAGGAGTTTGTAGGTTAAAACACTCTTGTCACACCCAGGGGTTTTATCAACTGGAGCTCTAGGTTAACTCCTTCTCCGAAAGAGGTGGTGGGGGACAGCCCCCCGTAAAGTCAGAGGTGTAGGTGAGAGCACAAAGTAGTAAGGTAGGCAGGCTCTGGTTATGGGGGTAGACGCTCGAGGATTTCCAGGGGGACTCCTGAGGCTCGATCCCGCCTTTGCGTATGTCGAGCCTCCTTCCTCATGACCTTTGCCATGGGCGGAGTGCCTCACTCTGGCCCCCAACACAGGACGGCTCTTCTGTGAGTCACATTTACAAGAGAAATCTCATTTCAAAGGAATTCTCGGTATCTACCAGATAGAAGGATGACAGTCTTGTGAAACTTTTTTTTATCAATAGGGAAAGCTAAGATGTAAATCCGTACAACAACCATACCCTGCCTTTCCTTTGGTTTTATTTTTTTTCAACATTGATTTTTTTTTTTTTGTATTTGGTTGCACCAGATCGACCTTCGTTGAGGCAAGCCAGATGTTTAGCTAAAGCATGCCAACTCTTCATTGTGTCATAGGAGATCTAGTTCTCGGATCAGGGATTGGACCTGGGCCTCCTTCTTTGGGAGTGTCCAGTCTTAGCTACTGGACTACCAGGGAGCCCCTGATTTGGTTTTAGATAAAGATAGTATCTAAGGTGATATCTTGGACCATTTAAGTCACTGACTCAGTTTCTTGAGTTTCTTCAAAGCATGCACAAGGTACACAGTATTAAACCGGTTTGCAGAACAAGGAAATGTAGTTCATACTACAACACTGTATGCTTACAAATATCTAAGTGGTAAATGGCATGTTATTTATTTTTAATTACTATGCAGAAAAAAAGAATACAGGATTCACACATTTTACAACATGAATAAACATTAAAACCATCTTTAGTGAAAAATATCCATATAGAAAAGGCCACGCAGATCCCATATTCACCGTCTGCTTTAAATCCATCAAGTTTGTCCAAATCACTGAAAATCTCAGTAACATTGTTAAAAAAAAAAGATGGGAAGAAAAGTTATATTCATACAATTGAACAACTGCTGAAAGGGAAGTGGGGCTGTGGATTACATTATACTGTAGAAACCATATGATGTCCTGATTTTGGAGATTATGTGCAGGTTCTGCAGGAGAATGCACCCATTTTGGATAAAACACATAGAGTGTTTTAGATGATGTGGCAAATGCGAGCACTTTTCCCCCTCTGCTAGACTTTTCTGTACATTTTACCTGAAAAGGAAATTATGTTTCAAATCAAACAAGTCAATACCATAAAAGAAAATCAGATTAGACAGGCATGAAAATTTTCTATAGAGTTCAGACTTACCCAGGCGAAGTTCAAGGGAAGCTGTGATGCTCCACTGCCCTTGAAGGAGTCCACATGGAATGAAGAAGTACTGTGGGAAGTCTATTAGTATCCACCATGCCTTGGGTCTGTGGGAGAAACAGATTTTATAAATAAAAATTTCCCCATAACTTCACAAAAAAGTTTTTAGATTACATTCAGTAAAGTTTAAAAATTTCCAATCGATTGACAATCATATAAAATACTACAACTTACAATCGCAATCAATATACAAAATTCACTTGCATTTGTATACACTAATACCAATCAGAAACAAAAATTAAGAAAATCCCACTTATAATTGCATCCAAAAGAATAAAACATCTGGCAACAAACTTAATCAAGGACATAAAAGACCAGTAGTGAGAAAACTAGAAAGCACTGATAAAGAAACCAAAGAAAACACAAATAAACAGAAAACTATTCCACGCTCAGGCACTGCAACAATGAGGAATTAAAATGTCCATTCCAAAAAAAGCCATCAACAAATACACTGACTGAAATCACAAAATGATATTCAATGCCCTTTTCCAGAAACAGAAATACTCCTCCTAGTAGGCTGCTAATATTGAACAGGACCTTAAATGGTGAAGACTCTGAGAAAGAAGAACACAGCTGGAGGCATCTTCCTCTCCGACTTCACTACATCACGGCCCTGTAGTAACCACCACAGTGAGGAACTGGCAGGAAAACAGACACATGGACTCCGGGAAGGAAGAGAGAGCCCAGGAATGAATCCACATGGATGTGGTCAGTTCATGAAAATCAAACCAGGAACGAGCCAAGAGGAAAGGACAGTCTTCTGAAGAAACAGGGACAGGGAAACTGGCCACCTACTCGGAAGAACATCCGTGAAGGTCATCCTCTAGGCTATCCAACAGAAATCCAACTGAAAACCCACCATTTGCACCTGGAGCTCTCCCCCACCCCCTGCCCTGCCACCCCCCAAGTGCGCTGAGATGGACCTCCAGTCAGCGCTCAGCTGGACACAGGAAACGTCTACTTCGTCCTCATTTTCCCCTCTTGCAGCACCTCCCTACCGGCGGGCACTGAGGCAACCCCGCTCCTCTCAGCCGGGATGCAGCCCCGTGACCCCGGAGCCCAAGCCCTGAGGGCCCTGAGGAGACAAAGCTCCCGCCAGGGAAGAGTGGGCAGCCCCACGCTCACAGACCTCAGAGGGCTCACCCAGAAGCAGCTCTGCTGTGAGCACTCAGACTGGAGGCCCAAACTGAAATGGAGCACAATGGCCCCATAACCCTCCTCAAAACACGGCTAAGGAACAGTCAGAGCCTGGATGGAATGCAGCCATACAAAGGAACACATTTGAGTCCGTTCTAAGGAAGGGGATGCACCGAGAGCGTATTAAACAGGCAAGTCAGTCAGAAAGAGAAAAACATGGAATCGAGAAGGATGGGTCTGACGAATCTGTTCACATAGCAGCACCAGAGATGAAGACATAGAGGACAGACTTATGGACCAGGGTGGGGAACAAGAGGGAGAGGGTGACATGAATGGAGAGAGCAGCATGGGTGCACGCACACCAACATTTGTAAATATACAACCAGTGGGAATTTGCTGTTAGGACTCAGGGAATTCAAACTTGGGCTCTGTAATAACCTAGAGAGGTGGGGATGGATGGGATGTGGGAGGGAGATTCCAGAGCAAGGGGACACACGTACATCTATGGTTCGTTTGTGTGGATGTATGACAAATCAAACCGATATTGTAAAGCAGTGATCAATCAACTAGAAATAAATGTTTAAAAAAAAAACTAAATGAACAGAAGCACAAACTTTGCAACTAACACCAGAATTCTATTTATAAAACTATACAATTTGAGAAAACAACAAAAGATCTACATGACCTTTGGTCTGGTGATGAGTTGTAACACACAACAAAAAAAGCCAACTTACCCAATTAGGAATATACATTATTTCAAACATTGACTTTTACAATTTTATACATTTACTCTGTGAAGGACCTTATTCCAGAGAACCAAAAGACACTCTGTTAAATGAACCAGTGACCACTCACCCTTGCCAGACAACAGAGAAGAGAAAACACTTGCAGGAGTCATCTTACAACAGGAGGTCCTGGTAAGGAACAAGGAACTAACAAGCTCCCACCAACCAGGATTCTGCAGAGGTCAACAAGAGGTCAACAAGAGATGGGAGACTGCAGTCCAGAGGTTCAAGCAACTTCCATCTAGCAACAAAGACCCAGCATAGTCAAAACTAATTCAATGTTAAAAAAATAAATAAATAAAAGGACAGAATTCTTTGAACAAATGACTGAGATTAGGGGTGAGTGCCGGGATAATCTTAAAGTATGAGAAAGTAAAGAAAGTAAAGACAACTATCAAGCTGTCCAAACTGATACAAATGAATGATTACACAGTTTTATCTGTATACACTAGCAGGTAATAATCTGAAAAGGAATTTAAAAAAATTCCCTTTCAATAATGTCAACATGAATAAAATACTTTGCCATGGATGTAACGAGGATGACAAGACTGGCACACTGGAAATTATACACCATGGCTGAAAAATATCCTGAATACATGGACAGATATTCCATAGCAATGCAAAGACTTAAGATGGCAATACCATGGAATGAATCTTCAATCTGAAATGAAGATTCGATATGACGTGATCGCTCAGAGCTTTTGTGTCATCAAGTGTTATTAAAGTATAAAAGAGATAGAGAAAGCTGCTGACATAGACTTGCAGTGGGTTGGGGTGGGGTGGGCAGTAAGAGTACCCCCTGCTGGTCTTTAGCCAGATGTTATACAGCCACTAGCAGTCAGCTAAGGAAAGAAAGGCAGTGTCTCAGAGAATGGCACCAGGCCCCTCCCCCACGACATGCATTGAGATAACTTGGGCAGCAGGTGAGTCATCCCGGGCCAAAAAATGATTGACATGAATCTTGAAGAAAGGCAGATTTCTAGGCAAATATATCATTTCCTTAACATAGATTAGGAGAACAAGGTATGAGTAAAACATACTGTTTTGTTCAAGTCGCTTCTGAGCCTTTTGGGGGAACCGACCTGAAGCCAGAGTCTAGTGGATATTAACATCGCTTAAGACAAATATTTCCTTGGGAAAAAATGCGTTGCTTAGCTCAAGGTTTGTCTGGGAAATTCTTACACATCAGGAGATGGCTCCAAGCTGGATTTCCACAAACAAGAACATCCATGCAAAGGACAAGCCTGCACAGCTCTGTGCCTCCCCACAGCCAGCAGCATTTCCAAGTGACGTCCTAAGGCCTTTGCCAAACTACAGGGGCACCTCTGGGTTTCCTGTTTCCTTCATTTTTCGGACTCTTTTCTTAAATAAAAGAAAAACAAAACACACACACACACACACACACACATTTCTTCATAGAATTCCACAGTGGAAGGAAAACAGGCCTTCAATTTTTAGACCTCAATTTTCAAAAAACTTGGAGCTTGTTTTTTTTTTTTTTTTTTCAATTAAACCACCACATAATTTTAAATTTTTACACGTTCTAATTATTCAGTAACAAAACACCAAACTTTAATTGCACAAGGTCCCCATGGACAGGCCCCCTCAGCAGGACAGCCACAGATTCTGCCATGAAAGGGCAGCAAGGTGCCCTCCTCCCTTCTTTTCTGCCAGGGCGGCCACCAGTTTTTTAAATCCATGCACCCTACTAAGTTTCTAGGGTGCAATTTGTAGGCCCTTCCCTTTCCCATCCCAGCAGGTGGTTAAGGGCCTGCTGGCCTACAAAGTTCCAGAAGCAGGGCTGGGCCAGCTGGCCAGAGTTCAGAGTTCTGTTCCTTGGACTTCCAGCGGACACTACGCTGCTTGGGAAAACTGCACGGCTCTGAGCTTTCCTGGTACCCCCTGGTAAAGGCCTTGACCGCAAACGCGAGGTGTTTCTGCGACCGCCAGGTTGGGTAGCTCCGAGAATGGAATACGTGGTTCCCTGCTCCATGCAGTCCCAGTTCCCTTACCTGTGGTCCGCGCTCCTCCAGTCCCCTCACTGGATGCCCATCCGTGGGGACCCAGGAGCGCATGAAATGGGCGTTCCCAGCCGCAATGGCGACCCCCAGAGAGCACAACTGGGAACCCCCCCACCCCTGCCACGACCCGACCCCCGCCCCTCGCCGCCCGGGTTGGCCCTGCCCCTGGTGTGCCCCTGGAGCCTTCCCAGCTGCAAAGGTGACCGCCGAGAGCACAACTGGGACCCCCGCCCCCGCTCCACCACCCGACCCCCGACCCGTGCCTCCCGGGTTGGCCCCGCCCCTGGCGTGCTCCCGGTGCACTCCCCACCTTCACCACGGGCTATGGGTGAGCCCCACCCCCACGCCCGTTTCCAGGAGAGGCTCTTGGACCTCTTTCACCTATTGCCACTAGGTGAAACACGAGGACAAGTAAATCTTCCCAGGTGGTTCAATGGGTAAAGAATCTGCCTGAAAAGCTAGAATAGACGTGGGTTCGATCCCTAGGTCAGGAAGATCCCCTGGAGAAGGGCATGGCAATCCACGTCAGTATTCTTGCTTGGAGAATCCTATGGCCAGAGATGCCTGGTGGGCTACAGTCCGTGGGATCACAAAGAATCAGACATGAAGTGACTGAGCAACCCAGGCCTCACAGGAAGACTGCTCTTTGGTTTGCTTTTCTCTGTGTGTCCTAACATTTTCCTACTTCCTTTACTCTCGTTCAGTATTTGCTCTGCTCTTTGCTTTTGTTAAACGACAGACTTCTTTTTATTTCTCACACTGTTCCTAATGCCCACCTATCATTTGGAGGGTGGCAGGAAAGACGTTGGAGTCCCCAAGCTTTATTTTCCACTTCAGAAAGCTATCTCTTTTCAGATAACTCCACTGAATTGGAGTTGCCCAATAAAACCTGATGAATATAAAGGCCAGAACTGACACCCAAAGAAGTTGAACATGGGTAAACAATAACCCTATAGTAGCTGTCTCTTTCAATAGCCTTTTTTAAAATTTCGTTTTGTTCTCTTTCAGAGTTCTTCTCTATTTTTTGAACAAAAGTTTTAATGTGGAAACTTACAGATATGTATGTAGGGAAAGCAGATTTCCCATAACCTAGCTACAGTAATTATTAACAGTTTGTTCATCTTTTTTTTTTTGTTTGGTTGGTTTGCTTTGTGTGTGTGTGTGTGTGTGTATTTCACACACCCCAACCACTGATCAATCCTGAAACCCCTGCAGTGGAAGCACAGAGACTTTTTTTTAAAAGCATTTAAAAAATATGACCCAGCAGTACCTTGCTTTATTTATTCATTTTTTTGGCTGTGCTGGGTTGTAGTTGGCGGCACATGGGTTCTTTGCTGCCACACACAGGATCTTCCTTGTGGCATGTGGGATCTAGTTCCCTGACTAGGGATGAAACCTGGGCCCCCTGGGAGCGTGGAGTCTTAGCCACTGGACCGGACCACCAAGGAAGTCCCACAATTTGCGATCTTGTTCCATTCCACATCATATTTTCCCCAATTTTTATTATGAAAATTATTATTATTATTCTTGTTATTTTTGGGCATGCCACACAACTTGTAGGATCTTAGCTCCTCGACCAGGGATTGAACCTGGGCCACAGCAGTGAAGGTGCAGAGTCCTAGTCAATGGAGCAAAAGGGGATTCCCTGAAAATTATTTTTTAAAAGTCTGAAGAACAGTACAATGATCACCTATAAACCTACCATCTGTACTCAACAACTGTCAACATTTTTTACCAAATTTGCTTTATTGATTTAATCATGTGAAATATTTGAATCTGTTCCCATGCATCACGACACTTCATTTTAAATAGTTCATTATGTACCTCTTAGAACAGCGTTTCTCTTGGATATCCATAATTCCATTACCACACTTAAGAAAATTAACAATACCTCCTAATATTAGCTAATATTCATGTCTGAATTTCCTCCGCTGTCTCCAAAATGTCTTATATAGGTATATAAAAAAAAACCCAGAATCCAAACAAGATCCACACTTTATATTTGTTTATTATTGTCTTTTGAATTTATCCTCTCTTTCGTCCCACTCTGTTCTATTAAATTATCATTTTGATGAGAACAGGCTAGTTGTCTTGTTGAATGTCTTGGATTCTGGATTTGCTGATTATCTCCATGATATGTTTAACTTTTTCCTTGGTCCCTTGTAAATTTCCTGTAAATTGCAAGTTGGGTCTGAAGGTTTAATTCAATTAAGATTAAACACTTGAGAAGAATACTTAATAGATGATGCTATGTACTTACTGCATCTCATCAAGGTCTATGTCAGAGTTGTACTATTAGTGATACAAGGTTTGATCACTTGGATAAGGGGGTGACCTATCTGATCTTTCCATTTAAAACTTTTGGGTTCCTTATTTTATTATTTTTTTTTTTTGCAAATAATCATGTGGTGATATTTGTCACCAGGTTAGTATCCTTTTCCCTAACAAATTTTCCCTTAAAGCTTTGATGATTGATGACACTTGCTTAAGTCAATTATTTAATTTTGGGTTGGAGAATGAATGATTTTCTAATTTTTAAATTTCTCTACATTCATTATATGGAATTCTTGAAAAAAAAATTTCCCTTGTGGACTAAAGATGAACTACAGTTCTTCCTAAAAGAAAAAGTGCTTCTTTCATTTTAATTAACAATTTTCAGAGTAAAGAGTTGGTGTAAAAGTGACCTCCAAGGTGGCAAATTAGCTTTTTTCCTATTTGTATTACTATAGACTAGGGGTTTGTCCCAGTAGTCTCTTCTTACACATCCCATTTTCCTGTCTGGTTTATCCATGACGATTGCCAAGTCTCTCCGCACTTAAACGTCTGGGCTTTCGAACCAGCCCGCTAGGGGTCACTAGTTTCCTCCCTGCCCCACGCTGCCGCTCTATCATGCTCTTCGCCATTTGCTACCGGTTGTTCTCTCGCTGGTGCCAACGCTGTCCACGGAGCCGCTCTAGGCTGTTGGGAGGCCGTCCTCATAGCGTGGGGAAGGTTTGGACGACGCAGTCGCCTCGCCGGCCCCCTGGGCGGTTAGAGCTTCCAGGGTCGGAGGGTGCGCGGGGTTGAAAGCGGGCCGCTCCGCCCCGTCCCCCTCCCAGACCAGCAGAGGCAGCCGCCGGAGCCTGCACCCTCTCCCGTCCGCCCTCCCTCCGCCGCCCTCCACCCCCCGCCCGGGGTCTCTTTCCCCCTTCCTCCTCCTTCTCCTCCTCCTCCACCCCCTCCCCTTCCTTCTCCGCCTGCCCGCGGGCCCCCCCCTCGCCTTCCCGCCCGCCCCTATTGTTCCGCCCCCGGCCTCCCGCACTTCCCCTTCCCGCCCGCTCCCCTTTTCCCCTCACTCCCCTCGCGCCTGCAGGTAAGCTTCAAATTTTTCCCTCCGCCCGCGGCTATGGCTCTATTGCTACGCTTGCCATCTTTCTTAGCGGGCTCCGGTGCTCGTCACGAGCCCCGGCCTCGCGTAGTCCCGCGTGAGCGCCTGCCCTCTCCCTCTGTCTGGCCGGCCATTCACGCGAGGCCCTGGCTCCGACGAGGCCTAGTAGGCCTCGCGCAAGGCCTCCTCCCCTTCTAATCGCCTTTTCCCGGTGGCGGCAGCGCAGGAGTCAAGGAGGGCGCGCGCGCGGCAGGGGGAGGGGTGCAGCGGTGGATTTGTTGCTTGAGGGGGGTGGGGGAGGCGATGGCCGGCTTGCTGGCCTGGCGGGTGAGCGTGGCTCCCCGCGGGGTTAGGGTTAGGGGTAGGGGTTAGGGTAGGGGTTAGGGTTAGGGATAGGGTTTAGATTTGGGTTAGGGTGAGTGTTAAGGGTTAGGGGTTAGGGGTTAAGCTTTATCGTTTAGGGTTAGGGGTTAGGGTTCAGGTTAGGGTTCGGGTTCGGGGACCACCTCCCCCCAAAATCCACACCCTCGAGGGTTTGGGTTAGGGTTAGGGGTTAGGATTAGGGGGTTAGGGGGATAGGGTTGGAGATAGGGTCAGGGTTAGGGTTAAGGTTAGGGTTCGTGCACCCTCACCCCAAAACTCCGCACCCCCAAATTCGAGTTCCAGTTAGCGTCAGGCTTAGGGTAGGGTTTGCGTTAGGGTTAGGGTTCTTGTACCCCCTCGCCCCAAAACTCCGCACCCTCAAATCGAGTTCTAGTTAGAGTTAGGCTTAGGGTAGGGTTAGTGTTAGGGTTAGGGTTAGCGTTCGTGTACCCCCTCACCACAAAACTCCGCACCCCCAAATTCGAGTTCCAGTGAGCATCAGGCTTAGGGTAGGGTTAGCGTTAGGGTTAGGGTTTGTGTACCCCCTCACCCCAAAAATTCCGCACCCCCAAATTCGAGCTCCAGTTAGCATCAGGCTTAGGGTAGGGTTAGCGTTAGGGTTCGTGTACCCCCTCACCCCAAAACTCCGCACCCCCAAATTTGAGTTCCAGTTAGCATCAGGCTTAGGGTAGGTTTAGCGTTAGGGTTAGGGTTCATGTACCCCTCACCCCAAAACTCCGCACCCCCAAATTTGAGTTCCAGTTAGCATCAGGCTTAGGGTAGGTTTAGCGTTAGGGTTAGGGTTCATGTACCCCTCACCCCAAAACTCCGCACCCCCAAAATTTAGTTCGAGTTAGCATCAGGGTCAGGGTGAGGTTTAGGGTTAGCTTTAGGGTTAGGGTTCGTGCACCCCCTCACCCCAAAACTCCGATCCCCGAAATTCAAGTTCGGGTTAGCATCAGGCTTAGGGTAGGGTTAGCGTTAGGGTTAGGGTTCGTGTACCCCCTCACCCCAAAACTCCGCACCCCCAAATTCGAAGTCCAGTTACCATCAGGCTTAGGGTAAGGTTAGCGTTAGGATTAGGGTTCGTGTAGCCCTTCACCCCAAATCTCCGCACCCCCAAATTCGAGTTCTAGTTAGCATCAGGCTTAGGGTAGGTTTAGCGTTAGGGTTAGGGTTCGTGTACCCCCTCGCCCCAAAACTCCGCACCCTCAAATCGAGTTCTATTAGAGTCAGGCTTAGGGTAGGGTTAGTGTTAGGGTTAGCGTTCTTATGCCCCCTCACCACAAAACTCCGCACACCCAAATTCGAGTTCCAGTGAGCATCAGGCTTAGGGTAGGGTTAGCGTTAGGGTTAGGGTTCGTGTACCCCCTCACCCCAAAATTCCGCACCCCCAAATTTGAGTTCCAGTGAGCATCAGGCTTAGGGTAGGGTTAGCGTTAGGGTTAGGGTTCGTGTACACCCTCACCCCAAAATTCCGCACCCCCAAATTTGAGTTCCAGTTAGCATCAGGCTTAGGGTATGTTTAGCGTTAGGGTTAGGGTTCATGTACCCCCTCACCCCAAAACTCCGCACCCCCAAATTTTAGTTCGAGTTAGCATCAGGGTCAGGGTGAGGGTTAGGGTTAGCTTTAGGGTTAGGGTTCGTGTACCCCCTCACCCCAAAACTCCGATCCCAGAAATTCAAGTTCAAGTTAGCATCAGGTTAGGGTCAGGGTGAGCCTTAGGGTTAGGGTTCATGTACCCCTCACCCCAAAACTCCACACATGCAAATTCAAGTTCGAGGTAAAGTCAGGCTTAGGGTCAGGGTGAGCCGTTAGGGTTAGCGTGAGCATTAAGGTTCGTGCACCCCTCACCCCAAAACTCCGCACCCCCAAATTTGAGTTCGAGTTAGTGTCAGGCTTAGGGTTAGGGTGAGCGTTAGGGTTAGGGTTAGGGTTAACGCACCCTCCACCCCAAAACTCCGCACCTCCAAACTCGAGTTTGAGTTAACATCAGGCTTAGGGTGAGCTTCGGGTTAGGGTTCGTGTTCCCTCTTACCCCAAAACCCCACACCCCCCCAGCCTGGCTCGTGAGCCTCTCCTCCAATCGTGTGGCGCCAGATGGGAAGGTAGGGAGGGAAAGACGTCTGGAAGGTGGTGCGCCCTGGGCGGGTGGACGGGCCCAGTGGCCTTTCCGGTGGTAGGGGTTGAGGGGCCACGCAAGAGGTGGGGGGCAGTGTGCAGAGTAGGGGTCAGGTGGGAAAGGTGGCTCTATTCCACCTTCCCGCCCACCCTTCCATTCCCGGCGGGGCACCACCCTTGCCCCACGCCTGGTGGCATCATCTCCGGTGTCCCTCTTCTGCCCGACCTCACCGCCACGTTCCTTTGAGGTTGGGTCCGAGGGTTTGGGGCGGGGCAGGGGGTGCTCAGCGCGCCCCCACCGCACCCCACGCGCCTTTGCCCCTGGTGCCGGCCACGACTGCCTTCCTCCCGGCTGCGGACTTCATGGCATGGATCCTCTGGTCGCATCTCATGGGCTGTGTGGCATGACGGGTGGCGGCTGCCCACCGCGGGGCCGCTTGCTTGCCCGTTGCCTCCCGCCGCTGGCCCTGGACTGGTCTGCCTAGGCCGGTCATCGGTCGTCCGCTGCTCTGGGCCTGCTGTGCAGTCGCCAGTCACCTCCCCACGGCCTCCGAGCCTTGGGGCTTGCTCCCAACCCTACTTCCCCATGCGTCCTGCGGCTGTCTTGTCGGGTTCTCTCGCTCTCTCATCTCCTTACCTCTGTCGTGTCCCTTGCCTGCTAGGCGCCATGCTTCCTTTCAGAGCCCCTTCCCTCTGCCCTTGGTGGTCGGGGGAGAAGGGTGCCTGGGGCGTGTGTAGGGGACCCAGGTGGTTGAGGGGAGAGGTCGTGGGTGGGGGGTGTGGCCGTACGGGTGGAGATTTTTTTAATTAAAAATTTAATTAAAAATATTTACACCTTCTATTTATTCAGTTCTAAAACACCACACTTATTGCACAGGGTCACCATGGAAAGGCAGCCCTCTCAGCAGGACAGCCACAGATTCCACCATGAAAGGGCAGCAAGGTGCCCTCCTCTCTTCTTTTCTGCCTGGGTGGCCACCAGGTTTTTAAATCCCCACCAGGTGATGGGGGAGGGGTCTGCCCCGTTTCGGGGGGACGTGGGGGTGGTCGTCTGGGGTTGGCAGGGACCTCCAGGGGTCGGTCGACCAGTGCACGGCCGGGCCCCCAAGCATCACAGCTGGCAGCGCCGAGGTCCGCAGACGGCCGCGAGCGGAGATGTGGTGTTGGTTGATGTAGGGGCGGTGGCCTGTGGGGTGCACCGTGCCGCTCGCTCGCCTCCCCCTTTCCAGGTACATGCTAAATGTGGGGCTTCCCTGGTGGTTCGATCCCTGGGTTGGGCAGATCCCCTGGAGAAGGAAATGGCAACCCACTCCAGTACTCTTCCCTGGAAAATTCCATAGACAGAGGAGCCTGGTAGGCTACAGTCCATGGGGTCACAAAGAGTTGGACACGACTGAATGACTTTACTTCACAGCTGATAAAAAGCTTGGGTTGTCTTGGTGGGGTGGATTTGCTCCTGGATGGATTTCACCTGGCAGCACTAGCAAGGCTCGCAGGCCTCTTCTGGAAGTGGGCATATGGGCGGAGCACACCTGGCCCACATTGGAGGCGGAGTGCACTTTGGGGGCCAAGCACGCCTCCTCCAAGCTCCTAGGCTGTAGGTCTCAGGGGTCACCATTGCGGCTGGGAATGCACATTTAGTGGGCTCCTGGGTGCCCATCGATCAGCATCCAGTGAGTGCAGCAGAGGGGTGAGGACCACAGGTTAAGGAACTGGGGCTCCGTGGCACAGGATGGAGCAGGGAATCCATGTATCCCGCCCTCTCTGTTGGCACAGTCTGGGAGCCCCCTTACCTGGCGGTCGCAGAAAGGCCTCACCATTGGGGTCAAGGCCTTTACCCTTTGCATAAAGCTCAGACCCACGCGGTTTCCCAAAGCAGCCTATTGCCTGCAGCGAGGTCCCCAGGAAGTCTAAGGGATTTATCCTGCCTGGTGATTTCACCTGCTGGTACTCCACAACCCTTACTCTGGCCGACTGGCCTAGCCCTGCTACCAGCAGTTTGCAGCCCAGTGGGCCCTTGACCACCTGCTGGGATGGGAAAGGGAATGGTCCACAAATTGCACCCTAGCTACTTAGTAGGGTGCATGGATTTAAACGCCACCCAGGCAGAAAAGAAGGGGAGGGCACCTTGCTGCTCTTTCATGGTGGAATCTGTGGCTGTCCTGCTGAGCGGGGGCCTTTCCATAGGGACCCTGTCCAATAAGTGTGGTGTTTTAGAACTGAATAAATAGAATGTGTAAAATTTTTTAAATTATGTGGTGCTTTAATTAAAAAAAAAGCTCTAAGTTTTTTTTTTGCAAATTGAGGTCTAAAAATTGAAGGCCTATTTTCCTTCCACTGTGGCATTCTATGAGGAAATGTGTGTGTGTTTTTTTTTTAAAGAAAAGAGTCAGAAAAGTGAGGGAAACAGAAAGCCCAGAGGTGCCCCTGTAGTTTGGTGAAGGCTTTAGAAGGTCACTTGTAAATGCTGCTGGCTGTAGGGAGGCAGTCTCTTTTATGGAGTATTTCATTTCCTCTCCAATCCTTGGAAAGTGCTGGCCACAGGGCAGATGCTTCATCATTTTTATTGAACAAGTTCAATTTCACACAATTATATCCATAATGTCAGCAACACTATGAGGTATATTAGAACAGTGATCATCATAGTTGGTGCTTCATGGATCAGTAAAGAAAGAAAACTTTTTCTTAGGAAGGCTGTAACAATTGCTAAGTTTTAAGTTTACCCCACAAGGATATTAAAACAAAAAAATGAAACAAATCTCTCCCATCATCACCAAGGCCATCGGAGGTCTGTTGAGGACCCCACACAAGGGAGGGTTTACCTCTTGGGACACCCCTGCTTCAGCATCTCCCTAAGCCAGCAACCTGGGACAGCTGATACACTTGAAGTTCCTTCCTTGACCTCGGGAGTTTTTTTGGAAGACAATTTTTTTTGACAGACAGGGTGGGGGAAGGTTTTGGGATATTTCAAGTGCAGTCCATTTACTGTGCACTCTTTCTGTTCCCTGGTGGCTCAGTCGGTAGTCTACCTGCATTGCAGGAGACCCGGGTTCAATCCCTGGGTCGGGAAGATCTCCTGGAGAAGGAAATGACAGCCCACTCCAGTATTCTTGCCTGAAGAATTCAGTGGACTGAGGAGTCTTGTGGGCTGCAGTCCATAGGGTCACAAAGGGTTGGACATGGCTGAGTGACGGAACACATTTCCATTATTTGATCAGCTCCACCTCAGATCATCAGGCATTAGATCCTAGATGTTGGAGGCCCCTGCTTTAGTTCCCTCTTTCATCTTCTACACAGCTCCAGCCTGCTTCCTCCTCCTCTTCCACCTGAAGAACTACCTGCAGGGCTTCTCTGAATGTGGCTCAGAATCTCCTTCCCTCACTTCCTTGTCTCTGAGTCCGTTCTCCTAACTGGGTTTCCCTGATCTCCATCTAGGCACTTTTGCCCCAGGTGGTGCTAGTGGTAAAGAACCTATCTCCCAATGCAGGAATTAGATCCCTGGATTGGGAAGATCCCCTGAGGAGGGCACGGCAACCCACTCCAGTACTCTTGCCTGGAAAATTCCCATGGACAGAGGAGCCTGGTGGGCTCTGACAGTCAGACGTGACTGAAGCGACTTAGCGCAGCATACCAGAGGACATTTGAACTGCAGATTCATGTGATTGTTTTGGCTCCTTGGAGTCCCTTGTCATTCCACGTGTATGTTAGGGTCAGCTTGTGTGTTGCTTCCTACAGGCCTGGAGAGGGTAACAGGCAGGAAGGCCAGGGGTCTCCAGACAGAGAAAATAGGCTGCAAGTGTCAGACATTTTTTTTTATCTCTCTCTTAAGAGAAGGCAAGGGCAACCCACTCCAGTACTCTTGCCTGGAAAATCCCATGGACAGAGGAGCCTGGTAGGCTGTAGTCCATGGGATCACTAAGTGTTGGATACGACTGAGCATCATCACTTTCACTTTTCACTTTCATGCGTTGGAGAAGGAAATGGCAACCCACTCCAGTGTTCTTGCCTGGAGAATCCCAGGGACGGAGGAGCCTGGTGGGCTGCCTTCTATGGGGTTGCACAGAGTCGGACACGACTGAAGCAACTTAGCAGCAGTGAAATAATTAGATGAATTTTATACTTAATATCACGTAGAAGGCAATGGCAACCCACTCCAGTACTCTTGCCTGGAAAATCCCATGGACAGAGGAGCTTGGTAGGCTGCAGTCCATTAGGTCGCTAAGACTTGGACACGACTGAGCGACTTCACTTCACCTCACTAAGAGGCAGGAGGAAAGAAACCAGTGTTGCAATTTTTCTCCGTCTCGATACAAATTTAAAAGGAGGTTGCTCTGAAAATTGTGTTGCCATGACGACTCCTGGCTCCACCTGAATTTAACTTTTGTCAAACAATGCACTTTTCTCATGGAAATGTTTGTCTTAAGCTATGTTAATGTACTATGTATTTACCGAAGACTCTGTCTTCAGGTTGGTTCCCCCTAAAGGCTCAGAACGGACTCAACAAACCAGTATGTTTTACTCATACCTTGTTCTCCTAATCTATGTTAATGAAACTATATATTTGCTTGGAAATCTGCCTTTCTTCAAGATTCATGTCAATCATTTTATGGCCTGGGATGACTCACCTGCTGCCAATGTTATCTCAATGCATGTTGCGGGTGAGGGTCCTGGTGCCATTCTCTGAGACATTGTCTTTCTTTAATTAGCAGACTGCTAGTTGGCTGTATAACATCTGGCTAAAGGCTAGCAGGGGGTACTCTTTCTTCCCCCTTCTGATGTCTATGTCAGCAGCTTTCTCTATCTCTTTTATAGTTTTATAAAACTTTATAACACAAACCTCTGAGCGATCAAGCTTTGTCACTGGCCCTGGATTGAACTCTTCTACTCTGGAGGCCAAGAATCCTGGCATCTTTTGTGGTTTAGCAACAACCTTTCAGCCTTTTGTAATTCATATTGAATCTTCATTTCATATTGAAGATGCATCCCATGGTATTGCCAACTTAAGTCTTTCCATCGCTATGGAATATCTGTACATGTATTTAGGGTAATTTCAGCCATCGTGTATAATTTCCAATGTGCCAGTCTTGTCATCCTCTTTACATCTGTGGCAAAGTAGTTTATTCATGTTGACATTATTGAAAGGGAAGTTTTAAAAAAAATTCCTTTCAGATTGTTATTTGCTAGTATATACAGATAAAACTGTGTAATCATTCATTTTTATCAGTTTGGACAGCTTGATAGTAGTCTTTACTTTCTCATAATTTAAGATTACCCTGGCTCATATATTTACAGTCTCACCCCTAGTCTCAGTCATTTCTTCAAAGAACTGTCCTTTTTTCTTAACATTAAATTATTTTTGACTCTGCTGGGTCTTTATTGCTAGTCTGTCTAGTTGTAGTGAGCGGAGGCTGCCCTCTAGTGGCTGTGAATTACTGTTGACTATGCTGGGTCTGTATTGCTAGTTTGTCTAGGTGTAGTGAGCAGAGGCTTCCCTCTAGTTGCCATGCCATGGCTTCTCATTGCAGTGCTTTCTCTGGTTGCAGAACTTGGGCTCTGGAGCATGCAAACTTCAATAGTTGCTCGGGGACTTAGTTGCCCCTGGGCATGTGGAATCTTCTAGGACCAGGGATTGAACCCGTGTTCCCTGCATTGGTAGGCAGATTCTTTAGTGTTAGGTAGGTAGAATAGGGAAAAGGAGTCCAAAATGGTGGTGGCTAGAAGACAAGGAAGGGAAAAGCCCGCGAAAATAGAACAAAGGAAGGTCAAAGGAAGGTCTGAGGACCAGAGTGAAGACCTCAGGTAGAACAAACAGCACTCCTGGCTAAGCCCAATTTGCATAGGGCAGGCCCAGGTGGAGGAACAGATGTATAAAAGGAGGAGCCAAGGTGCTTTCTCGCTCTTTCTCTCCTGCGTGCGTATGCTCTTTCTCTCACTCTCTCCCTCACTCTCTCACTCTCTCCCTCCCCTGTGCACTCCTCCACTCTCTTCTATTCGAGTCTTTGGGTTGGCATGCCCTCACGCTTCGAGGATGGATTCTCCTGCTATCTTCTACATAAAATAGAGCTGTAACACTGATTTGCCTAAGAGCTATAACACGGTTTGTCCAAGAGCCAAGAGCTGTGACGTGCCGAGAGCTTTAATGTCCATCGCTCCAAATCTTTGTTGTGACGAGACAAAGAACTGAGGAACATACACTTGCGCGACATCTATGGTGCCGTGACTCGGGTTTAGCCTGGCTGAAACAACCTCTGCATGGAAGAGGCCAAGCACAACAGGACCCCAACTCAGCGAAGCTCCCACGCTAGAAGCGGAAGGCGAAGAAACCCAGCACAAAGGCCCATCATGCTGGAAACCAGGACAGTGAAAAAGGAACTCACCAGAAAGCTCATGCGGCCCAGTCTGATTCCAGAAGACCTCAGGTTAGGGTTAGCGGTCCTTGATCCTATAGCTGGAGGGATGTTTACAATCTCCCGTTTCTTGTTTGCTTGAACCTCCCGCGAACAGGCGGGCGGCAGGGGGCACAATTAGGGACTCTGGAGAGGCTACTCCTCAGCATGTCCCAAAGGTGCTATCTGCTGAGCCCCAGTAGCTGTTACACAAGTCGGTGGGGGTTTTTCTGTCCTTTCTCTTCTCTGTGCCAAGGATCAGACCAATGAAACTGTGAGCACCGGTCAGATATTTAGCAAATTTTCCGGCGGGCTATGAAGGTGATTCCTTGGCACGTTTTCCTACTGCTTTTTCTTCCTGTCCTTCAGCTCTCTCCATGTCCTTCTGCAATGCATGAAAGTGAAAAGTGAAAGTGAAGTCACTCAGTGAAGTCGTGTCCAACTCTTAGCGACCCCAGGGTTGCAGCCCTTCAGGCTCCTCTGTCCATGGGATTCTCCAGGCAATAGTACTGGAGTGGGCTGCCATTGCCTTCTACGATTTCCTTCTCTACAAGATAGTGTTTTGAAGATATTTTCTCCTGGATATTGCTTTTGATGAAGGAAGGGGGATCCCTTCCAGGGCTTGAGAGTGGGTTCTTGTCTGACACTTGGAAATGAGTTGTCTGAGGAGAGGAGTGCCATCCAAGTGAGAGCCTTTATTGGGAAGGGATGCTGGGGTGGAGGGCAGGAGGGTGAGGTAAACGGAGAGAACTGCTCTGCCACGTGGCTCACAGTCTCAGATTTTATAGTCATTGGGTTAGTTTCTGGTCTTGCCAGTCATTCTGAATTGGGATCCTTCCTGGGGGCACACGCATCATTCAGCTGAGATGGATTCCAGTGAGGAGGATCCTGGGAGGTTGGTAGGACCTCTGAACTGGAGTCTCCCATCTCCTTTTGATCTCTCCAGAATTCTGGTTGGTGGGAACTTGTTAGTTCCTTGTTTGTAAGATGACTCCAGCAAGTGTTTTCTTTTCTCTGTTGCCTGGCAAGGCTGGGTGGTCAGTGGTTCATTTAACAGTTTGTTTTTGGTTCTCTCGAGTAAGGTCCTCCACAGAGTAAATGTATACAATTATAAAAGTCAATGTTTTAAATAATTTATAATTCGGTAAGTTGGCTTTTTTTGTCGTGTGTTAGAACTGATCACCAGACCAAAGGTCATGTAGATCTTTTGTTGTTTTCTAAAAATTTTATAGTTTTTTAAATGGAATTGCTTGTTGCAGTTTGTGTTTATGTTCATTTCATATGTTTTATTTTTAACAGTTATTTATGTTTAGTTGGTTGATCATTGCTTTACAATATTGATTTGATTTGTCATACATCAATATGAATTAACCATAGGTGTACCTTTGTCCCCTTGCTCTTGAATCCTCCTCCCACGTCCCACCCATTCCCACCTGTCTAGGTTATTACAGAGCCCCAGTTTGAGTTCCCTGAGTCATACAGCAAATTCCCACTGGTTGTCTGTTTACAAATGTTGGTGTACATGCATCCATGCTGCTCTCTCCATTCATGTCACCCTCTCCCTCTTGTTCCCCACCCTTGTCCATAAGTCTGTTCTCTATGTTTGCATCTCCATTGCAGCTATGTGAACAGACTAGTCAGACCCATCCTTCTCGATTCCATGTTTTTCTCTTTTTGACTGACTTTCCTGTTTAATACACTCTAGGTTTATCCCCTTCATTAGGAATGACTCAAATGGGTTCCTTTTTATGGCTGCATTCCATACAGGCTCTCATTGTTCCCTAGCCATGTTTTGAGGAGAGTCATGGAGCTATTCTGCTCCATTTCAGTTTGGGCTTCCAGTCTGAGTGCTCACAGCAGAGCTGTTTCTGGGTGAGCCCTCTGAGGTCTGTGAGCATGGGGCTGCCTGCTCTTCTCTGGTGGCCTGCAGGGGGCGCCAAAACCCACTCTGACCCGCAGGCGCAGGACGCTTTGCCTTCAGACTGGGCTCGGTGACCAGCTGGCGGGAGCTGTGTTTCCTCAGGACCGCCAGGACTCGGGCTTCTGGATAACGGGGCTGCAACCAGGCTGAGAGGAGCAGGGTTGACTCAGTGCCCCAGCAGGGAGGCACTGCAAGAGGGAAAAATGAGGACGAAGTAGACGTTTCCCATGTCCAGCTGAGGGCTGACTGGAGGTCCATCTCAGAGGACTCAGGGGGGAAAGAGCTCCATGTACAAAACGGTGGGTTTTTAGTTCGATTTCTGTTAGATGATCTAGAGGATGACCAATGATGTTCTTTAGTGTAGGTGGCCAGTTTTCCTGTCCCTGTTTCTTCAGAAGACTGTCCTTTCCTCTTGGCTCATTCCTGGTTTGATTTTCATGAACTGACCACGTCTATGTGGGTTCATTCCTGGGCTCTCTCTTCTTTCCTGGAGTCCATGTGTCTGTTCCTCACTGTGGTGGTTACTACAGGTCTGTGATGTAGTTTGAAGTGGGAGAGGAAGATGCCTCCAGCTGTGTTCTTCTTTCTCAGAGTCTTTTTGGCCGTTAAGGTCTGTTCAATATTAGCCATCTAATATTAGGAATATGTCTATTTCTGTGAAACATGCCATTGAATATTATTTTGTGGTTGCAGTCAGTGTATTTGTTGATGACTTTGGTTGGAATGGCCATTTTAATTCCTCATTGTTCCTGTGCGTGAGCGTGGAATAGTTTTCTGTTTATTTGTGTTTTCTTTGGTTTCTTTATCAGTGCTTTCTAGTTTTCTGACTACTGGTCTTTTATGTCCTTGATTAAGTTTGTTGCTAGATGTTTTATTCTTTTGGATGCAATTATAAGTGGGATTTTCTTAATTTTTGTTTCTGATTGTTATTAATGTATAGAAACGCAAGTGATTTGTATATTGATTGGGATTGTAAATGATAGTATTTTATATGATTGTAAATTGATCTGAAATGATTCAGCTTTACTGAATGTAGTCTAACAACTTTTTGTGAAGTTATGTGAAACATTTTATTTGTTAAATCTGTTTCTCCTGCAATAGGTCATCCAGAGGACCCAAGACATGGTGGTTACTAGTGGACTTCCCACAGTAGTTCTTCATTCCATGTGGACTCCTTCAAGGGCAGTGAGCATCACAGCTTCCCTTGAACTTCGTCTGGGTAAGTCTTGGCCTGTATAAGAAAGTTTCATGCCTGTCTACTCTGAATTTCTTTTGTGGTATTGACATGGTTGTTTTGAAACATAATTTACTTTCCAGTAATTTCAAATGTATGGAAAACTAGCAATGGGAAAAAGTACTCACATTTGCCACATCATCTAAAATAGTTTATGTATTTTATCGAAAAGGGGTGCCTTCTCCTGCAGAAGCAGTGCATAACTTCCAACATCAGGAAATCATATGGTTTCTACATTATAATATAATCCACAGCCCCACTTCCACTTTTAGTAATTGTTCAAATATATGAATATATCTTTTTTTCCATCCTCATCCTTTTTTCTTTCTTTAGAGTGTTACTGAGATTTTCAGTTATTTGGACACACTTGATGGATTTAAAGCAGACATGGTGAATATGGGATCTGGGTGGCCTTTTCTATATGGATTTTTTTCCCACTAAAGATGGTTTTCATGTTTATTCATGTTGTAACATGTATGAATCCTGCATTCTTTTTTCCCCCATAGTAATTAAAAATAAATAATATGCCATTTAGCATTTAGATATTTGTAAGCATACAATATTGTAAGAAACAACCATTACTTGTTTTGCAAACCCGTTTAATAATGTGTGCCTCGTGCGTGCTTTGGAAAAACTCAGGAAACTGAGTCATTGACTGAAGTGGCCCAAGATACCTTAGATACCATCTTCATCTAAACATAAAACAGGGGCTTCCTGGTGGTCCAGTGGCTAATACTGGACACTCCCAAAGAAGGAGGCCCAGGTTCATTCCCTGATCCGAGAACTAGATCTCCCATGCCAGAACGAAGAGTTTGCATGCTGTAGCTAAGTATCTGGCTTGCCTCAACGAAGGTCCACCTGGAGCAGCGAAATAAAAAAACAAATAAACATTAAAAAAAAAACCAAAGGAAAGGAAGGGTATGGTTGTTGTAGAGATTTATGTCTTAGCTTTCCCTATTGATAAAAAAAAAGTTTCACAAGACTGTCTGTCATCCTTCTATCTGGTATATACAGAGGATTCCTTTGAAATGAGATTTCTCTGGTAAATGTGACTCACAGAAGAGCCGTCTTGAACTTGGGTTTCAGAGATGATCATGTGTCCTCTTAAAAAAAAGTTAATTAGGTCCAACTAATTCTCATGCTGAAGTGGTATATTTTGGGGTAGTATCCGAATTTGTTTACACAGTTATCTACTGAAGACATCCTGATATTTGAAAGTTTTTAGTTATTAGAAGTAGAGCTGTTGTGTGTAATTGTGATACTTTTTGTCTGGACACTTTTTCAAAGCTGTTTACTAAGTGCTAGACGTGTAGTATTCAGGTCACAGGTGAGCCTTGTTTAACTGTGGAAAAATCCATCTATGTTTCTCTGTGGCATGTGGGATCTTCCTGGGTAAGAGATTGAACTAGAGTGTCTTGCATCATCAGGCAGATTCTTTACCACTGAGCCACCAGAGAAGCCCTGCCCCCCCCTTTTTTGATTTTACTGGATCTGATAGGTGTGCAGTGTTACTTCAGTGTTGTTTTAGTTTGTAATTTCTTAATGATACGTGAATTTGAGTATTTTTGATATGCTTATCTACTATCTTTATATTTTCATAGGCCTGGTGTTTAGAGTTATACATTTTTAATGAGATTGTTTGTTTTAGGTTTTTTGGTATAGTTGGAGTACAATCCTTTATCAGATATGTATTTTGTAAATACATTTTTTCTGTGGCTTGTGTTTAAGTTTTGTGAATAAGGTTTTTCACAGTTTAAACTTCTAATTTTTTAAAGTTCATGTTATATATATTTTACTTCCTTTTTGGATAGACTTTAGTTTTTTTTTGTTAAATTTGATAAACAAAACTGAGGTACTGTAGACACAGTTTTAATCAAAGCTGAGGTACCATAGATACAGTTTTGCCTTTTGTCTATTGAGAAGTTTGAATGAGGTTGGTGTAAACTGTAAAATTGTGTCTGCATTCATTTGATTGGATATGGCTTCCAGTTATTTGTGTTATTGGTTTTGGCGATATCATGGGAAGTCACTTTCCCCAAGGGAAACTGGGGTCCAGGAAACATGAACTCTCTTCGATCCCTGGGAATCACTTTCTGCTTTTTCTGGCTTTGGATTTGACTTGTTTGGATATCTCATACTAGTGGAATCACAGAATGTTTGTCCTTTTTTGGTCTGGTTTATTTCACTTACTATAATGACCATAAGGTTCTTCCACATTGTAGCATTGTCAGAATTACCGACTTTGAAGGGCCGAATCATATTCCATTGCATGTCTACCACAGTTTGTTTATGGAGTTGGCTGCCATGGACACTTAGATCGCTTCTGTTTGTTGGCCAGTGTGGATCATGCTGTTGTGACTACGACTGCAGAAGCATGCATTTTTTCAGCCCCTTTTCCCGTACCTTTTGGGTACATAGCATGAATTAGAATCGAACTATGAATTTATTCCATGTGTTAGTTTTGGAGTAATTTCTGTAATGTTTTGCACAGTGGCAGCACCATTTAATTTTTTTTGTATGGTAGAATCAAGCTTTTGAATATACCCTGTGTTGCATATTCAATCACCCACCTATGGACACTTGAATGGGTTCTACCTTTGAGCTATTGTGAATAATGTCACTATGAATTTTGTGTACCAGTTTTTGATTGAATTTTTAACAAATACATAGTACTCTATATGAAAGAAACCATAAGGACCTACTGTACAGTTTAGGAAACTGTATTGAATATCTTATGATAATGTATAATGGAACAGAGTCTCAAAAGGAATATATGAAAAAGACATAATAACCATGATAATTATTGTGCCAACACTGAGTTATCAGCACTATTCAATGTGTATTTATACATGCCACTAAAATATTCACATCTGTAAGTATATTATAAAAAAATTATATACAAAAATCAAGAATTCAGAGAATAAACAAACTTCCTGTCATTGCTCATCATCATTTATGCACTGTTACTACCTGTACCACTCATGGTATAAGTGCTGGACTAGGAATTGACATTCGTGTAAACCAAGAGATTGTGAAGGTGTAAGGAAGTATAACTTATTGAATTCCTTAACAAAGGATTATAGACCTCTATGTACATGAAGTGAATGAAAGTCAGTTTAATTGAGCCACATTCTTCCTAGAGTGATGAGCTTCCACCCCACCGAGGGTTAGTTCACAATTCAATCCTGCAGTCATCTGGCCTCAATGTCTGCTTCCTGCCATCCAGAAAGAAAAGATGAGGAAACCGATGCTATTTTTCTTTTTTTGGTTTGTATTTTATTGCAGGGCTTGGCAAAAAAGAGGGCCTAACCTGTTTTTAGAGTTCCATCCCAAGGGTTGCTCTGGCATGTTACATATGTTGACAAACTGCTGATTATTTTCAAGAAAGGACAATGATCTGCACTGTAGTATCAGTTGCTTGAGCTGGGATAGCAGGCATCCGTTGAAGTGCAGTCCTTCATGCTGAAGTAGGCACACCTGAAGCAATAGCATAAAAGGAACACATTTATCATGTAGATATCACATCCATTTGTAATAATTTTTCAGTTATACCCCTCATCATTTGAGGAACTGACTTGTCCCAGTGATAACTAGAGTACCCAGTATAACAGTTCCTTGACTTATGAGTACAGTTATGAATACTTCTTCCAATGTTCTTTCTCCTACTTTGGTCATGAACAGTAGAAACTGATGGCGTGGTTCTTGAAATGTATATTGCTTCCAGGTGGCACAGTCGGTAAATAACCTGCCTACCAGTGCAGGAGATGGAAGTGATGTGGGTTTGATCCCTGGGTCAGGAAGATAACAATTCATACACTTATTTTATGTGAACAAGTTGGATACTCATGAGTTTTTTTCTGCTGTATACAGAAAAGCAAATGCTGTTCAAGGACCCTGAAAGAACCCTGATGTTGAAAATCAAATCTGTATTGTGAGCAATGCTTAGAAATCCATGAGTTGATGCATAGTATTATGCCTATCATCCTTGTATTTCCCTCAGTGAAATATTTTGAGAAAAGCTCTTCATTCATGGTGCAGATTCATGAAGAAGCTAAACAGCATTAATCGTTTACACTGACAACTGTGAATTTAAATCTCCTGTGAATCCTATGTGACAACTGCATATACCAACATGATTTATTAGTATTATATCAATATTTTTAGTCCTATTGTATGTCAACAAAAAAAATCTGTATGTAATTGTACATGAAGTCAAAACATAAAATCAGTGCAAATACAAAAAAAATTGCATTTTTATGTATTAGATCCTTAAGTATTTTATTGACCACACCCAACTGAATGATTCACAAATCTTCAGAGAAGAAAGGATCATTTCTCTTTAACAATGAGTAGTTCGACTCCTCTCAAAGCAAAGTCGTAAGTGAGTCTAATTTTGTGTGAGACTATGAAAACTCAGTGTTTTTATTATGCTTTTGCTTATGACGGGAGGTCTGAGCAGGCACTTTTGAAGGTTTATTCATACCAGTCATTCTCATATTTATCAAGTCTTTAAAGGTTGAATCACTGAGGTGTTGCTTCCACACTTGTACTAGGCTGAGTAGCAACATGCCTTTCTCCCTAAGTGCAGTAGATGTCTTCTCAACCTGTCTGTCTTCTGTCCTCTGGAGTATGTATTGCTTGAGCTCACCACAGCCTAGTAGATGGAAATCGCCAGGATATTCTGGAAACCATTTTTATTGCAGTCTCTTCAGGAGGTTACAACTGCTGCAAACCTCAGGAGTTTACAAAGCGCTTTTTACCACCTCAGATGAAGGATAAAATTCAACACTCATGACATCACAGGCATTGGCTTTGCTTTCATAATCATCCTATTTCTTTTTTTTTTTCATCCTATTTCTTATACGTCATTGTATTTTTCTTATCATGATTTTGTCTTTGATGGTTTTTAGATCTATTATGGATTTTCCTATATATCTTTGCTTATTGGTGAGGTTCTTATGTTAGTAGTAGTTACTAAAACTGACTTCCAGTTAGTTGGCTGTGGTACAATAGGAAAAAGAATGACCAGCTGTATATTATTATTATGTATATTAATATATTATTAGTTTCATTGTTTGCAGTTTAACATCGAATTCTAACTTGCTGAAATAAACATTCAGAAAAATCATGTCCTTTTGAATGTCCATTTGACTGTATAGGAGCACAGCAATGTTATTACATAAAATTGTTTACAGTTTCCATTATGTTTCTCCTGTTTGATGTTGATATCAGCCTTTGGTTCTATCACTAGCATTGCAAGAAAAAAATAATTGGAGCTCCTATGGTCATTTTACCATTAGCAATAAGTATAGCATAAAGTGAACACAGAAGAGGTTAGAGTGGACCAAATAAGAAAGTTAGTTTAAAAGAAAACATACAGTGTTGAATGATTACAGTAGGAATATAGTTATGAAGTTCCTTTCTATCCTTTCAGTTTCCTTTGCAGGGGTGTTAATGTGCAGATTCCAGTACTATGGCTAGAGTGAATATGTATCATTATTCATGAGAGCAACTCTGCTAAGCTCATGTCACTCAAGGCTTCTTAATACCTATTATGGTAGTAGTGTTTGTAGTTTGTGAAGTCACATAAGTTGTATTCATTCAAGCAATAGTATCAAACAGCTATGGCATCAGTTATAAATGTGAATGGATATAGAATGTGAATCCGTTTCACTGTGATAAGTTATTATTGAAGGTATTCTATTAATGCCAGTAACAAAGCTGTGCAGAAATAATACAATGTTTATTAAGAAAACAAGGTTAGGGTTAGGGTTGGGTTGGGGTTGGGGTTGGAGTTAGGGTTAGGGTTAGGGCTAACCCTTCAATTTTTAGACCTCAATTTGCAAAAAAAAACTTAGAGCTTTTTTTTTAATTAAAGCACCACATAATTTAAAAAATTGTACACATTCTATTTATTCAGTTCTAAAACACCACACTTATTGGACAGGGTCCCCATGGAAAGGCCCCCGCTCAGCAGGACAGCCACAGATTCCACCATGAAAGAGCAGCAAGGTGCCCTCCCCTTCTTTTCTGCCTGGGTGGCGTTTAAATCCATGCACCCTACTAAGTAGCTAGGGTGCAATTTGTGGACCATTCCCTTTCCCATCCCAGCAGGTGGTCAAGGGCCCACTGGGCTGCAAACTGCTGGTAGCAGGGCTAGGCCAGTCGGCCAGAGTAAGGGTTGTGGAGTACCAGCAGGTGAAATCACCAGGCAGGATAAATCCCTTAGACTTCCTGGGGACCTCGCTGCAGGCAATAGGCTGCTTTGGAAAACCGCATGGGTCTGAGCTTTATGCAAAGGGTAAAGGCCTTGACCCCAATGGTGAGGCCTTTCTGCGACCGCCAGGTAAGGGGGCTCCCAGACTGTGCCAACAGAGAGGGCGGGATACATGGATTCCCTGCTCCATCCTGTGCCACGGAGCCCCAGTTCCTTAACCTGTGGTCCTCACCCCTCTGCTGCACTCACTGGATGCTGATCGATGGGCACCCAGGAGCCCACTAAATGTGCATTCCCAGCCACAATGGTGACCCCTGAGACCCACAGCCTAGGAGCTTGGAGGAGGCGTGCTTGGCCCCCAAAGTGCACTCCGCCTCCAATGTGGGCCAGGTGTGCTCCGCCCATATGCCCACTTCCAGAAGAGGCCTGCAAGCCTTGCTAGTGCTGCCAGGTGAAATCCATCCAGGAGCAAATCCACCCCACCAAGACAACCCAAGCTTTTTATCAGCTGTGAAGTAAAGTCATTCAGTCGTGTCCAACTCTTTGTGACCCCATGGACTGTAGCCTACCAGGCTCCTCTGTCTATGGAATTTTCCAGGGAAGAGTACTGGAGTGGGTTGCCATTTCCTTCTCCAGGGGATCTGCCCAACCCAGGGATCGAACCACCAGGGAAGCCCCACATTTAGCATGTACCTGGAAAGGGGGAGGCGAGCGAGCGGCACGGTGCACCCCACAGGCCACCGCCCCTACATCAACCAACACCACATCTCCGCTCGCGGCCGTCTGCAGACCTCGGCGCTGCCAGCTGTGACGCTTGGGGGCCCGGCCGTGCACTGGTCGACCGACCCCTGGAGGTCCCTGCCAACCCCAGACGACCACCCCCACGTCCCCCCGAAACGGGGCAGACCCCTCCCCCATCACCTGGTGGGGATTTAAAAACCTGGTGGCCACCCAGGCAGAAAAGAAGAGAGGAGGGCACCTTGCTGCCCTTTCATGGTGGAATCTGTGGCTGTCCTGCTGAGAGGGCTGCCTTTCCATGGTGACCCTGTGCAATAAGTGTGGTGTTTTAGAACTGAATAAATAGAAGGTGTAAATATTTTTAATTAAATTTTTAATTAAAAAAATCTCCACCCATACGGCCACACCCCCCACCCACGACCTCTCCCCTCAACCACCTGGGTCCCCTACACACGCCCCAGGCACCCTTCTCCCCCGACCACCAAGGGCAGAGGGAAGGGGCTCTGAAAGGAAGCATGGCGCCTAGCAGGCAAGGGACACGATAGAGGTAAGGAGGCGAGAGAGCGAGAGAACCCGACAAGACGGCCGCAGGACGCATGGGGAAGTAGGTTTGGGAGCAAGCCCCAAGGCTCAGAGGCCGTGGGGAGGTGACTGGCGACTGCACAGCAGGCCCAGAGCAGCACACGACCGATGACCGGCCTAGGCAGACCAGTCCAGGGCCAGCGGCGGGAGGCAACAGGCAAGCAAGCGGCCCCGCGGTGGGCAGCCGCCACCCGTCATGCCACACAGCCCATGAGATGCGACCAGAGGATACATGCCATGAAGTCCGCAGCCGGGAGGAAGGCAGTCGTGGCCGGCACCAGGGGCAAAGGCGCGTGGGGTGCGGTGGGGGTGCGCTGAGCACCCCCTGCCCCACCCCAAACCCTCGGACCCAACCTCAAAGGAACGTGGCGGTGAGGTCGGGCAGAAGAGGGACACCGGAGATGATGCCACCAGGCGTGGGGCAAGGGTGGTGCCCCGCCGGGAATGGAAGGGTGGGCGGGAAGGTGGAATAGAGCCACCTTTCCCACCTGACCCCTACTCTGCACACTGCCCCCCACCTTCTTGCGTGGCCCCTCAACCCCTACCACCAGAAAGGCCACTGGGCCCGACCACCCGCCCAGGGCGCACCACCTTCCAGACGTCTTTCCCTCCCTACCTTCCCATCCGGCGCCACACGATTGGAGGAGAGGCTCACGAGCCAGGCAGGGGGGGTGTGGGGTTTTGGGGTAAGAGGGAACACGAACCCTAACACGAAGCTCACCCTAAGCCTGATGTTAACTCAAACTCGAGTTTGGGGGTGCGGAGTTTTGGGGTGGAGGGTGCGTTAACCCTAACCCTAACCCTAACGCTCACCCTAACCCTAAGCCTGATGCTAACTAGAACTCGAATTTGGGGGTGCGGAGATTTGGGGTGAAGGGCTACACGAACCCTAACCCTAACGCTAACCTTACCCTAAGCCTGATGGTAACTGGACTTCGAATTTGGGGGTGCGGAGTTTTGGGGTGAGGGGGTACACGAACCCTAACCCTAACGCTAACCCTACCCTAAGCCTGATGCTAACCCGAACTTGAATTTCGGGGATCGGAGTTTTGGGGTGAGGGGGTGCACGAACCCTAACCCTAAAGCTAACCCTAAACCTCACCCTGACCCTGATGCTAACTCGAACTAAATTTTGGGGGTGCGGAGTTTTGGGGTGAGGGGTACATGAACCCTAACCCTAACGCTAAACTTACCCTAAGCCTGATGCTAACTGGAACTCAAATTTGGGGGTGCGGAGTTTTGGGGTGAGGGGTACATGAACCCTAACCCTAACGCTAAACCTACCCTAAGCCTGATGCTAACTGGAACTCAAATTTGGGGGTGCGGAGTTTTGGGGTGAGGGGGTACACGAACCCTAACGCTAACCCTACCCTAAGCCTGATGCTAACTGGAGCTCGAATTTGGGGGTGCGGAATTTTTGGGGTGAGGGGGTACACAAACCCTAACCCTAACGCTAACCCTACCCTAAGCCTGATGCTCACTGGAACTCGAATTTGGGGGTGCGGAGTTTTGTGGTGAGGGGGTACACGAACGCTAACCCTAACCCTAACACTAACCCTACCCTAAGCCTAACTCTAACTAGAACTCGATTTGAGGGTGCGGAGTTTTGGGGCGAGGGGGTACAAGAACCCTAACCCTAACGCAAACCCTACCCTAAGCCTGACGCTAACTGGAACTCGAATTTGGGGGTGCGGAGTTTTGGGGTGAGGGTGCACGAACCCTAACCTTAACCCTAACCCTGACCCTATCTCCAACCCTATCCCCCTAACCCCCTAATCCTAACCCCTAACCCTAACCCAAACCCTCGAGGGTGTGGATTTTGGGGGGAGGTGGTCCCCGAACCCGAACCCTAACCTGAACCCTAACCCCTAACCCTAAACGATAAAGCTTAACCCCTAACCCCTAACCCTTAACACTCACCCTAACCCAAATCTAAACCCTATCCCTAACCCTAACCCCTACCCTAACCCTAACCCCGCGGGGAGCCACGCTCACCCGCCAGGCCAGCAAGCCGGCCATCGCCTCCCCCACCCCCCTCAAGCAACAAATCCACCGCTGCACCCCTCCCCCTGCCGCGCGCGCGCCCTCCTTGACTCCTGCGCTGCCGCCACCGGGAAAAGGCGATTAGAAGGGGAGGAGGCCTTGCGCGAGGCCTACTAGGCCTCGTCGGAGCCAGGGCCTCGCGTGAATGGCCGGCCAGACAGAGGGAGAGGGCAGGCGCTCACGCGGGACTACGCGAGGCCGGGGCTCGTGACGAGCACCGGAGCCCGCTAAGAAAGATGGCAAGCGTAGCAATAGAGCCATAGCCGCGGGCGGAGGGAAAAATTTGAAGCTTACCTGCAGGCGCGAGGGGAGTGAGGGGAAAAGGGGAGCGGGCGGGAAGGGGAAGTGCGGGAGGCCGGGGGCGGAACAATAGGGGCGGGCGGGAAGGCGAGGGGGGGGCCCGCGGGCAGGCGGAGAAGGAAGGGGAGGGGGTGGAGGAGGAGGAGAAGGAGGAGGAAGGGGGAAAGAGACCCCGGGCGGGGGGTGGAGGGCGGCGGAGGGAGGGCGGACGGGAGAGGGCGCAGGCTCCGGCGGCTGCCTCTGCTGGTCTGGGAGGGGGACGGGGCGGAGCGGCCCGCTTTCAACCCCGCGCACCCTCCGACCCTGGAAGCTCTAACCGCCCAGGGGGCCGGCGAGGCGACTGCGTCGTCCAAACCTTCCCCACGCTATGAGGACGGCCTCCCAACAGCCTAGAGCGGCTCCGTGGACAGCGTTGGCACCAGCGAGAGAACAACCGGTAGCAAATGGCGAAGAGCATGATAGAGCGGCAGCGTGGGGCAGGGAGGAAACTAGTGACCCCTAGCGGGCTGGTTCGAAAGCCCAGACGTTTAAGTGCGGAGAGACTTGGCAATCGTCATGGATAAACCAGACAGGAAAATGGGATGTGTAAGAAGAGACTACTGGGACAAACCCCTAGTCTATAGTAATACAAATAGGAAAAAAGCTAATTTGCCACCTTGGAGGTCACTTTTACACCAACTCTTTACTCTGAAAATTGTTAATTAAAATGAAAGAAGCACTTTTTCTTTTAGGAAGAACTGTAGTTCATCTTTAGTCCACAAGGGAAATTTTTTTTTCAAGAATTCCATATAATGAATGTAGAGAAATTTAAAAATTAGAAAATCATTCATTCTCCAACCCAAAATTAAATAATTGACTTAAGCAAGTGTCATCAATCATCAAAGCTTTAAGGGAAAATTTGTTAGGGAAAAGGATACTAACCTGGTGACAAATATCACCACATGATTATTTGCAAAAAAAAAAAATAATAAAATAAGGAACCCAAAAGTTTTAAATGGAAAGATCAGATAGGTCACCCCCTTATCCAAGTGATCAAACCTTGTATCACTAATAGTACAACTCTGACATAGACCTTGATGAGATGCAGTAAGTACATAGCATCATCTATTAAGTATTCTTCTCAAGTGTTTAATCTTAATTGAATTAAACCTTCAGACCCAACTTGCAATTTACAGGAAATTTACAAGGGACCAAGGAAAAAGTTAAACATATCATGGAGATAATCAGCAAATCCAGAATCCAAGACATTCAACAAGACAACTAGCCTGTTCTCATCAAAATGATAATTTAATAGAACAGAGTGGGACGAAAGAGAGGATAAATTCAAAAGACAATAATAAACAAATATAAAGTGTGGATCTTGTTTGGATTCTGGGTTTTTTTTTATATACCTATATAAGACATTTTGGAGACAGCGGAGGAAATTCAGACATGAATATTAGCTAATATTAGGAGGTATTGTTAATTTTCTTAAGTGTGGTAATGGAATTATGGATATCCAAGAGAAACGCTGTTCTAAGAGGTACATAATGAACTATTTAAAATGAAGTGTCGTGATGCATGGGAACAGATTCAAATATTTCACATGATTAAATCAATAAAGCAAATTTGGTAAAAAATGTTGACAGTTGTTGAGTACAGATGGTAGGTTTATAGGTGATCATTGTACTGTTCTTCAGACTTTTAAAAAATAATTTTCAGGGAATCCCCTTTTGCTCCATTGACTAGGACTCTGCACCTTCACTGCTGTGGCCCAGGTTCAATCCCTGGTCGAGGAGCTAAGATCCTACAAGTTGTGTGGCATGCCCAAAAATAACAAGAATAATAATAATAATTTTCATAATAAAAATTGGGGAAAATATGATGTGGAATGGAACAAGATCGCAAATTGTGGGACTTCCTTGGTGGTCCGGTCCAGTGGCTAAGACTCCACGCTCCCAGGGGGCCCAGGTTTCATCCCTAGTCAGGGAACTAGATCCCACATGCCACAAGGAAGATCCTGTGTGTGGCAGCAAAGAACCCATGTGCCGCCAACTACAACCCAGCACAGCCAAAAAAATGAATAAATAAAGCAAGGTACTGCTGGGTCATATTTTTTAAATGCTTTTAAAAAAAAGTCTCTGTGCTTCCACTGCAGGGGTTTCAGGATTGATCAGTGGTTGGGGTGTGTGAAATACACACACACACACACACACAAAGCAAACCAACCAAACAAAAAAAAAAAGATGAACAAACTGTTAATAATTACTGTAGCTAGGTTATGGGAAATCTGCTTTCCCTACATACATATCTGTAAGTTTCCACATTAAAACTTTTGTTCAAAAAATAGAGAAGAACTCTGAAAGAGAACAAAACGAAATTTTAAAAAAGGCTATTGAAAGAGACAGCTACTATAGGGTTATTGTTTACCCATGTTCAACTTCTTTGGGTGTCAGTTCTGGCCTTTATATTCATCAGGTTTTATTGGGCAACTCCAATTCAGTGGAGTTATCTGAAAAGAGATAGCTTTCTGAAGTGGAAAATAAAGCTTGGGGACTCCAACGTCTTTCCTGCCACCCTCCAAATGATAGGTGGGCATTAGGAACAGTGTGAGAAATAAAAAGAAGTCTGTCGTTTAACAAAAGCAAAGAGCAGAGCAAATACTGAACGAGAGTAAAGGAAGTAGGAAAATGTTAGGACACACAGAGAAAAGCAAACCAAAGAGCAGTCTTCCTGTGAGGCCTGGGTTGCTCAGTCACTTCATGTCTGATTCTTTGTGATCCCACGGACTGTAGCCCACCAGGCATCTCTGGCCATAGGATTCTCCAAGCAAGAATACTGACGTGGATTGCCATGCCCTTCTCCAGGGGATCTTCCTGACCTAGGGATCGAACCCACGTCTATTCTAGCTTTTCAGGCAGATTCTTTACCCATTGAACCACCTGGGAAGATTTACTTGTCCTCGTGTTACACCTAGTGGCAATAGGTGAAAGAGGTCCAAGAGCCTCTCCTGGAAACGGGCGTGGGGGTGGGGCTCACCCATAGCCCGTGGTGAAGGTGGGGAGTGCACTGGGAGCACGCCAGGGGCGGGGCCAACCCGGGAGGCACGGGTCGGGGGTCGGGTGGTGGAGCGGGGGCGGGGGTCCCAGTTGTGCTCTCGGCGGTCACCTTTGCAGCTGGGAAGGCTCCAGGGGCACACCAGGGGCAGGGCCAACCCGGGCGGCGAGGGGCGGGGGTCGGGTCGTGGCAGGGGTGGGGGGGTTCCCAGTTGTGCTCTCTGGGGGTCGCCATTGCGGCTGGGAACGCCCATTTCATGCGCTCCTGGGTCCCCACGGATGGGCATCCAGTGAGGGGACTGGAGGAGCGCGGACCACAGGTAAGGGAACTGGGACTGCATGGAGCAGGGAACCACGTATTCCATTCTCGGAGCTACCCAACCTGGCGGTCGCAGAAACACCTCGCGTTTGCGGTCAAGGCCTTTACCAGGGGGTACCAGGAAAGCTCAGAGCCGTGCAGTTTTCCCAAGCAGCGTAGTGTCCGCTGGAAGTCCAAGGAACAGAACTCTGAACTCTGGCCAGCTGGCCCAGCCCTGCTTCTGGAACTTTGTAGGCCAGCAGGCCCTTAACCACCTGCTGGGATGGGAAAGGGAAGGGCCTACAAATTGCACCCTAGAAACTTAGTAGGGTGCATGGATTTAAAAAACTGGTGGCCGCCCTGGCAGAAAAGAAGGGAGGAGGGCACCTTGCTGCCCTTTCATGGCAGAATCTGTGGCTGTCCTGCTGAGGGGGCCTGTCCATGGGGACCTTGTGCAATTAAAGTTTGGTGTTTTGTTACTGAATAATTAGAACGTGTAAAAATTTAAAATTATGTGGTGGTTTAATTGAAAAAAAAAAAAAAAAACAAGCTCCAAGTTTTTTGAAAATTGAGGTCTAAAAATTGAAGGCCTGTTTTCCTTCCACTGTGGAATTCTATGAAGAAATGTGTGTGTGTGTGTGTGTGTGTGTTTTGTTTTTCTTTTATTTAAGAAAAGAGTCCGAAAAATGAAGGAAACAGGAAACCCAGAGGTGCCCCTGTAGTTTGGCAAAGGCCTTAGGACGTCACTTGGAAATGCTGCTGGCTGTGGGGAGGCACAGAGCTGTGCAGGCTTGTCCTTTGCATGGATGTTCTTGTTTGTGGAAATCCAGCTTGGAGCCATCTCCTGATGTGTAAGAATTTCCCAGACAAACCTTGAGCTAAGCAACGCATTTTTTCCCAAGGAAATATTTGTCTTAAGCGATGTTAATATCCACTAGACTCTGGCTTCAGGTCGGTTCCCCCAAAAGGCTCAGAAGCGACTTGAACAAAACAGTATGTTTTACTCATACCTTGTTCTCCTAATCTATGTTAAGGAAATGATATATTTGCCTAGAAATCTGCCTTTCTTCAAGATTCATGTCAATCATTTTTTGGCCCGGGATGACTCACCTGCTGCCCAAGTTATCTCAATGCATGTCGTGGGGGAGGGGCCTGGTGCCATTCTCTGAGACACTGCCTTTCTTTCCTTAGCTGACTGCTAGTGGCTGTATAACATCTGGCTAAAGACCAGCAGGGGGTACTCTTACTGCCCACCCCACCCCAACCCACTGCAAGTCTATGTCAGCAGCTTTCTCTATCTCTTTTATACTTTAATAACACTTGATGACACAAAAGCTCTGAGCGATCACGTCATATCGAATCTTCATTTCAGATTGAAGATTCATTCCATGGTATTGCCATCTTAAGTCTTTGCATTGCTATGGAATATCTGTCCATGTATTCAGGATATTTTTCAGCCATGGTGTATAATTTCCAGTGTGCCAGTCTTGTCATCCTCGTTACATCCATGGCAAAGTATTTTATTCATGTTGACATTATTGAAAGGGAATTTTTTTAAATTCCTTTTCAGATTATTACCTGCTAGTGTATACAGATAAAACTGTGTAATCATTCATTTGTATCAGTTTGGACAGCTTGATAGTTGTCTTTACTTTCTTTACTTTCTCATACTTTAAGATTATCCTGGCACTCACCCCTAATCTCAGTCATTTGTTCAAAGAATTCTGTCCTTTTATTTATTTATTTTTTTAACATTGAATTAGTTTTGACTATGCTGGGTCTTTGTTGCTAGATGGAAGTTGCTTGAACCTCTGGACTGCAGTCTCCCATCTCTTGTTGACCTCTTGTTGACCTCTGCAGAATCCTGGTTGGTGGGAGCTTGTTAGTTCCTTGTTCCTTACCAGGACCTCCTGTTGTAAGATGACTCCTGCAAGTGTTTTCTCTTCTCTGTTGTCTGGCAAGGGTGAGTGGTCACTGGTTCATTTAACAGAGTGTCTTTTGGTTCTCTGGAATAAGGTCCTTCACAGAGTAAATGTATAAAATTGTAAAAGTCAATGTTTGAAATAATGTATATTCCTAATTGGGTAAGTTGGCTTTTTTTGTTGTGTGTTACAACTCATCACCAGACCAAAGGTCATGTAGATCTTTTGTTGTTTTCTCAAATTGTATAGTTTTATAAATAGAATTCTGGTGTTAGTTGCAAAGTTTGTGCTTCTGTTCATTTAGTTTTTTTTTTAAACATTTATTTCTAGTTGATTGATCACTGCTTTACAATATCGGTTTGATTTGTCATACATCCACACAAACGAACCATAGATGTACGTGTGTCCCCTTGCTCTGGAATCTCCCTCCCACATCCCATCCATCCCCACCTCTCTAGGTTATTACAGAGCCCAAGTTTGAATTCCCTGAGTCCTAACAGCAAATTCCCACTGGTTGTATATTTACAAATGTTGGTGTGCGTGCACCCATGCTGCTCTCTCCATTCATGTCACCCTCTCCCTCTTGTTCCCCACCCTGGTCCATAAGTCTGTCCTCTATGTCTTCATCTCTGGTGCTGCTATGTGAACAGATTCGTCAGACCCATCCTTCTCGATTCCATGTTTTTCTCTTTCTGACTGACTTGCCTGTTTAATACGCTCTCGGTGCATCCCCTTCCTTAGAACGGACTCAAATGTGTTCCTTTGTATGGCTGCATTCCATCCAGGCTCTGACTGTTCCTTAGCCGTGTTTTGAGGAGGGTTATGGGGCCATTGTGCTCCATTTCAGTTTGGGCCTCCAGTCTGAGTGCTCACAGCAGAGCTGCTTCTGGGTGAGCCCTCTGAGGTCTGTGAGCGTGGGGCTGCCCACTCTTCCCTGGCGGGAGCTTTGTCTCCTCAGGGCCCTCAGGGCTTGGGCTCCGGGGTCACGGGGCTGCATCCCGGCTGAGAGGAGTGGGGTTGCCTCAGTGCCCGCCGGTAGGGAGGTGCTGCAAGAGGGGAAAATGAGGACGAAGTAGACGTTTCCTGTGTCCAGCTGAGCGCTGACTGGAGGTCCATCTCAGCGCACTTGGGGGGTGGCAGGGCAGGGGGTGGGGGAGAGCTCCAGGTGCAAATGGTGGGTTTTCAGTTGGATTTCTGTTGGATAGCCTAGAGGATGACCTTCACGGATGTTCTTCCGAGTAGGTGGCCAGTTTCCCTGTCCCTGTTTCTTCAGAAGACTGTCCTTTCCTCTTGGCTCGTTCCTGGTTTGATTTTCATGAACTGACCACATCCATGTGGGTTCATTCCTGGGCTCTCTCTTCCTTCCCGGAGTCCATGTGTCTGTTTTCCTGCCAGTTCCTCACTGTGGTGGTTACTACAGGGCCGTGATGTAGTGAAGTCGGAGAGGAAGATGCCTCCAGCTGTGTTCTTCTTTCTCAGAGTCTTCACCATTTAAGGTCCTGTTCAATATTAGCAGCCTACTAGGAGGAGTATTTCTGTTTCTGGAAAAGGGCATTGAATATCATTTTGTGATTTCAGTCAGTGTATTTGTTGATGGCTTTTTTTGGAATGGACATTTTAATTCCTCATTGTTGCAGTGCCTGAGCGTGGAATAGTTTTCTGTTTATTTGTGTTTTCTTTGGTTTCTTTATCAGTGCTTTCTAGTTTTCTCACTACTGGTCTTTTATGTCCTTGATTAAGTTTGTTGCCAGATGTTTTATTCTTTTGGATGCAATTATAAGTGGGATTTTCTTAATTTTTGTTTCTGATTGGTATTAGTGTATACAAATGCAAGTGAATTTTGTATATTGATTGCGATTGTAAGTTGTAGTATTTTATATGATTGTCAATCGATTGGAAATTTTTAAACTTTACTGAATGTAATCTAAAAACTTTTTTGTGAAGTTATGGGGAAATTTTTATTTATAAAATCTGTTTCTCCCACAGACCCAAGGCATGGTGGATACTAATAGACTTCCCACAGTACTTCTTCATTCCATGTGGACTCCTTCAAGGGCAGTGGAGCATCACAGCTTCCCTTGAACTTCGCCTGGGTAAGTCTGAACTCTATAGAAAATTTTCATGCCTGTCTAATCTGATTTTCTTTTATGGTATTGACTTGTTTGATTTGAAACATAATTTCCTTTTCAGGTAAAATGTACAGAAAAGTCTAGCAGAGGGGGAAAAGTGCTCGCATTTGCCACATCATCTAAAACACTCTATGTGTTTTATCCAAAATGGGTGCATTCTCCTGCAGAACCTGCACATAATCTCCAAAATCAGGACATCATATGGTTTCTACAGTATAATGTAATCCACAGCCCCACTTCCCTTTCAGCAGTTGTTCAATTGTATGAATATAACTTTTCTTCCCATCTTTTTTTTTTAACAATGTTACTGAGATTTTCAGTGATTTGGACAAACTTGATGGATTTAAAGCAGACGGTGAATATGGGATCTGCGTGGCCTTTTCTATATGGATATTTTTCACTAAAGATGGTTTTAATGTTTATTCATGTTGTAAAATGTGTGAATCCTGTATTCTTTTTTTCTGCATAGTAATTAAAAATAAATAACATGCCATTTACCACTTAGATATTTGTAAGCATACAGTGTTGTAGTATGAACTACATTTCCTTGTTCTGCAAACCGGTTTAATACTGTGTACCTTGTGCATGCTTTGAAGAAACTCAAGAAACTGAGTCAGTGACTTAAATGGTCCAAGATATCACCTTAGATACTATCTTTATCTAAAACCAAATCAGGGGCTCCCTGGTAGTCCAGTAGCTAAGACTGGACACTCCCAAAGAAGGAGGCCCAGGTCCAATCCCTGATCCGAGAACTAGATCTCCTATGACACAATGAAGAGTTGGCATGCTTTAGCTAAACATCTGGCTTGCCTCAACGAAGGTCGATCTGGTGCAACCAAATACAAAAAAAAAAAAAATCAATGTTGAAAAAAAATAAAACCAAAGGAAAGGCAGGGTATGGTTGTTGTACGGATTTACATCTTAGCTTTCCCTATTGATAAAAAAAAGTTTCACAAGACTGTCATCCTTCTATCTGGTAGATACCGAGAATTCCTTTGAAATGAGATTTCTCTTGTAAATGTGACTCACAGAAGAGCCGTCCTGTGTTGGGGGCCAGAGTGAGGCACTCCGCCCATGGCAAAGGTCATGAGGAAGGAGGCTCGACATACGCAAAGGCGGGATCGAGCCTCAGGAGTCCCCCTGGAAATCCTCGAGCGTCTACCCCCATAACCAGAGCCTGCCTACCTTACTACTTTGTGCTCTCACCTACACCTCTGACTTTACGGGGGGCTGTCCCCCACCACCTCTTTCGGAGAAGGAGTTAACCTAGAGCTCCAGTTGATAAAACCCCTGGGTGTGACAAGAGTGTTTTAACCTACAAACTCCTCTGAAGGTTCTCTAGCCTGCCTGACAGGCTTGTCCGGCCACATGTGATTGCTCACAGCCTCCCAACCATGAGAGGCACAAGATGCTTTAAACCTTCTAAAAACAGGTTCCTTAGAAAAGTTAGAAAATTATTAGTATAAGTATAATGGGCTGATTAGAAATTGTATTGGTGAAGGGTTTTTCATTTGTTGAGCCAATGTTTACTGCTAAGTCTCCATATCCCCTGCCCTTACACACATTAATGAATATATAAAAGAAATAAGTATTAACCTTTGATATTAATCACGTTAGACCTTAGGCTAAGTAAATTCTTTCCTTAACTAAAACCCACTACACCCTCACCCTATAGGAATGTAACTTTATTTGGGTGGCGTCTGTTTTAAGAATAATCACCCCTGGAGAAATAAGTGTCCTGGTTGACTGACCGCTGTCACAAGGAGAGGGTCGTAAATTGTCAGCAGGCCCCCCGGCCAGAAGATGATGTAACACCCCTAAGACCTCTGTATACATTTGTATGAAGCACCTGACTTTGATAAAAGTCAGGACTGCTGACCCCGTGTGACTTTTGCATAACACCTCAGTGTATAAAAGTAGACCATGGAAAATAAAGAATTGGGATCAGTTCCTCGAAATACTGGTCTCCCCATGTCTCTCTCTCTCTCTCACTCTGGTTGAGTCTCCATCTGGAGCGCGGAACCCACCAAGCTTACTAATTTTGCCTGGGCTTCTAAGATCCGACCGGGGAGGCCTCAGTGTCTCCTCTCCTTCGGGAGAACGGAAGGACGCCTGCGGCCTACGTAAGTGGTGCAAGCTTCTTGTCTTGAAGTTTTATTGGTCCCCCGCGTAAACCAAGCTACTCAGCCTCTTTTCTCCACTGAATTTTCCTACTGAGCTATCCTCATCTTCTTATTCTTTATATCCTTAATTAACGTTTAATTAAGCAGTTGTTCCCCGACCCTCGTCTAGCCGTCTCTCCTTCGAATACCCTGGATCAGCTGGGGCTGGTCCCCGGCAGTCCTGAACTTGGGTTTCAGAGATGAGCATGTGTCCTCTTAAAAAAAAAGAAAGTTAATTAGGTCCAACTAATTCTCATGCTGAAGAGGTATATTTTGGGGTAGCATTTGCTCCCCTTCACTTTGGATGTATCCCAATTTGCTTACACAATCATCGACCGAAGACATCCTGATATTTGAAACTTTTTAGCTGTTAGAAGTAGAGCTGCTGTGTATAATTGTGTGATACTTTTTGTCTGGACACTTTTTTAAAGCTGTTTAGTAAGTGCTAGACATGTAGTGTTCAGGTCACAGGTGAGCCTTGTTTAGCTGTGGAAAAATCCAGCTAAATTTCTCTGGCAGGTGGGATCTTCCTGGGTAAGGGATCGAACTTGAGTGTCTTGCATCGGCACGCAGATTCTTTACCACTGAGCCACCAGAGAAGCCCCGCGCCCCCCTCCCCCCTGTTTGAGGTTACTGGATCTAATAGGTGTGCAGTGCTACTTCACTGCTGTTTTAGATTGTAATTTCCTAATGATATATGAGTTTGAGTATTTTTGATATGCTGATTTACTATCTGTACCTTTTCTTTGGCCAGGCGTTCAGATTTATACACTTTTAATGAGGTTGTTTGTTCCAGATATTTTGGTATATTTGGAGTACGATCCTTTATCATATATGTATTTTGTCAATATATTTTTCTGTGGCTTGTGTTTAAGTTTTGTGAATGACGTTTTTCACAGTTTAAATTTATAATTTTTTAAAGTTCATGTTATAATTTTTATGTCCTTTTTTGGATAGACTTTAGTGTTTGGTTTGGTTTGTTTTGGTTTGGTTAAATTTCATAAGCAAAACTAAGGTACTGTAGATACAGTTTTAAGCAAAGCTGAGGTACCATAGATACAATTTTCCCTTTTGTCTGTTGAGAAGTTTGAGTGAGGTTGGTGTACATTGTAAAATTATGTCTACATTCATTTGACTGTATATGGCTTCCAATTATTTGTATAATTGGTTTTGGAGAAGTCATGAGAAGTCAGTTTCCCCAAGGGAAACTGGGCGGGTTCTGTGAAACATGAACTGTCTTCGATCCCTGGTAATCACTTTCTGCTTCTTCTGGCTTTGGATTTGACTTGTTTGGATATCTCATACTAGTGGAATCACAGAACATTTCTCCTTTTTTGGTCTGGTTTATTTCACTTAATATAATGACCATAAGGTTCATTGTCAGAATTACCGACTTTGAAGGGCCGAATCAGATTCCAATGTGTGTCTACCACAGTTTGTTTATGGAACTGGCTGTCCATGGACACTTAGATTGCCTCTATTTGTTGGCCGGGGTGAATCATGCTGTTGTGACTTTGACTGCAGAAATATGCATTTTTCAGCCCCCTTTTCCAAACCTTTTGGGTACATAGCATGAATTAGAATTGAAATATCTGTTTGTTCCATGTGTTAGTTTTTTTCTGTAGTGTTCCGCAGTGGCAGAACCATTTCAGTTTATCTTTTTGTATGGTAGAATACTGTTCAAGCTTTTGAATATACCCTGTGTTGCATATTCATTCACCCACCAATGGACACTTGAATGGGTTCTACCTTTGGGCTATTGTGAATAAGCTCGCTATGAATATTTGTGTACCAGTTTTTGTTTGAATTATTAACAACTACATAGTACTATGTATGAAAGAAACCACAAGGACCTACTCTATAGTTTCGGAAACTGTATTGAATATCTTATGATAATGTATAATGGAACAGAATCTCCAAAGGAATATATGAAAAAGACACGATACCCTGATAATTATTATACCAACACTATGTATTTCTACACGCCACTAAAATATTCACATCCATAAGTATATTTCACTGCTTGGTTATATAAAAATAGAGAAGTCAAACAGAGAAGAAATAAACTTCCTGTCATTGCTCATCATCATTTATGCACTATTACTACCTGTAACACTCATTGTATAAATAAGTGCTAGACTAGGAATTGACATTCGTGTAAACCA